>NC_053389.1:12989757-13295464 GCF_905171765.1 Bufo bufo
ATATACTATATATCTGTACACACTGCATCTATTATACCTCCTACCTCACATATCAGTACACTGCTGTATATACTATATATCTGTATACACTGCATCTATTATACCTCGTACCTCACATATCAGTACACTGCTGTATATACTATATATCTGTACACACTGCATCTATTATACCTCGTACCTCACATATCAGTACACTGCTGTATATACTATATATCTGTACACACTGCATTTATTATACCTCACATATCAGTACACTGCTGTATATACTATATATCTGTACACACTGCATCTATTATACCTCGTACCTCACATATCAGTACACTGCTGTATATACTATATATCTCTACACACTGCATCTATTATACCTCGTACCTCACGTATCAGTAAACTGCTGTATATACTATATACAGTATCTATACACACTGAATCTATTATACCTCGTACCTCACATATCAGTACACTGCTGTATATACTATATACCTGTACACACTGCATCTATTATACCTCGTACCTCACATATCAGTACACTGCTGTATATACTATATATCTGTATACACTGCATCTGTTATACCTCGTACCTCACATATCAGTACACTGCTGTATATACTATATATCTGTACACACTGCTTCTATTATACCTCGTACCTCCCGTATCAGTACACTGCTGTATATACTATATATCTGTACACACTGCATCTATTATACCTCATACCTCACATATCAGTACACTGCTGTATATACTATATATCTGTATACACTGCATCTATTATACCTCATACCTCACATATCAGTACACTGCTGTATATACTATATATCTGTACACACTGCATTTATTATACCTCGTACCTCACATATCAGTACACTGCTGTATATACTATATATCTGTACACTCTGCATCTATTATACCTCCTACCTCACATATCAGTACACTGCTGTATATACTATATATCTGTATACACTGCATCTATTATACCTCCTACCTCACATATCAGTACACTGCTTTATATACTATATATCTCTACACACTGCATCTATTATACCTCGTACCTCACTTATCAGTAAACTGCTGTATATACTATATACAGTATCTGTACACAATGAATCTATTATACCTCGTACCTCACATATCAGTACACTGCTGTATATACTATATATCTGTACACACTGCATCTATTATACCTCGTACCTCACATATTAGTACACTGCTGTATATACTATATATCTGTACACACTGCATCTGTTATACCTCGTACCTCACATATCAGTACACTGCTGTATATACTATATATCTGTACACACTGCATCTATTATACCTCGTACCTCACGTATCAGTACACTGCTGTATATACTATATAACTGTACTCGGTGACTCTATCATACCCCATACCTCACATATCAGTACACTGCTGTATATACTATAAATCTGTATACACTGCATCTATTATACCTCGTACCTCACATATCAGTACACTGCTGTATATACTATATATCTGTACGCACTGCATCTATTATACCTCCTACCTCACATATCAGTACACTGCTGTATATACTATATATCTGTACACACTGCATCTATTATACCTCGTACCTCACATATCAGTACACTGCTGTATATACTATATATCTCTACACACTGCATCTATTATACCTCGTACCTCACGTATCAGTAAACTGCTGTATATACTATATACAGTATCTGTACACACTGAATCTATTATACCTCATACCTCATATATCACTACACTGCTGTATATACTATATATCTGTACACACTGCATCTATTATACCTCATACCTCACATATCAGTACACTGCTGTATATACTATATATCTGTACACACTGCATCTATTATACCTCATACCTCACATATCAGTACACTGCTGTATATACTATATATCTGTCCACACTGCATCTATTATACCTCACACCTTACAAATCAGTACACTGCTGTATTTACCATATATCTGTACACACTGCATCTATTATACCTCGTACCTCACATATCAGTACACTGCTGTATATACTATATATCTGTACACACTGCATCTATTATACCTCATACCTCACATATCAGTACACTGCTGTATATACTATATATATGTACACACTGCATTTATTATACCTCACACCTTACAAATCAGTACACTGCTGTATATACTATATATCTGTACACACTGCATCTATTATACCTCGTACCTTACATATCAGTACACTGCTGTATATACTATATATCTGTACACACTGCATCTATTATACCTCGTACCTCATATATCTGTACACTGCTGTATATACCATATATCTGTACACACTGCATCTATTATACCTCGTACCTTACATATCAGTACACTTCTGTATATACTATATATCTGTACACACTGCATCTATTATACCTCGTACCTCACATATCAGTACACTGCTGTATATACTATATATCTGTACACACTGCATTTATTATACCTCACACAATACAAATCAGTACACTGCTGTATATACCATATATCTGTACACACTGCATCTATTATACCTCGTACCTCACATATCAGTACACTGCTGTATATACTATATATCTGTACACACTGCCTCTATTATACCTCGTACCTCACATGTCAGTACTCTGCTGTATATACTATATATCTGTACACACTGCATCTATTATACCTCCTACCTCACATATCAGTACACTGCTGTATATACTATATATATCTCTACACACTTCATCTATTATACCTCATACCTCCCATATCAGTACACTGCTGTATATACTATATATCTGTATACACTGCATTTATTATACCTCGTACCTCACATATCAGTACATTGCTGTATATACTATATATCTGTACACACTGCATCTATTATGCCTCGTACCTCACATATCAGTCACTGCTGTATATACTATATATCTGTACACACTGCATCTATTATACCTCGTACCTCACATATCAGTACACTGCTGTATATACTATATATCTGTACACACTGCATCTATTATACCTCGTACCTCACATATCAGTACACTGCTGTATATACTATATATCTGTACACACTGCATCTATTATACCTCGTACCTCACGTATCAGTACACTGCTGTATATACTATATATCTGTACACACTGCATCTATTATACCGTGTACCTCACATATCAGTACACTGCTGTATATACTATATATCTGTACACACTGCATCTATTATACCGTGTACCTCACATATCAGTACACTGCTGTATATACTATATATCTGTACACACTGCATCTATTATACCTCGTACCTCACGTATCAGTACACTGCTGTATATACTATATATCTGTACACACTGCATCTATTATGCCTCCTACCTCACATATCAGTACACTGCTGTATATACTATATATCTATACACACTGCATCTATTATGCCTCCTAACTCACATATCAGTACACTGCTGTATATATTATATACCTGTACACACTGCATCTATTATACCTCATACCCCACATATCAGTACACTGCTGTATATACTATATATCTATACACACTGCTTCTATTATACCTCGTACCTCACGTATCACTACACTGCTGTATATACAATATAACTGTACATGGTGCCTCTATCATACCCCATACCTCACATATCAGTACACTGCTGTATATACTATATATCTGTACACACTGCATCTATTATACCTCCTACCTCACATATCAGTACACTGCTGTATATACTATATATCTGTATACACTGCATCTATTATACCTCGTACCTTACATATCAGTACACTGCTGTATATACTATATATCTGTACACACTGCATCTATTATACCTCGTACCTCACATATCAGTACACTGCTGTATATACTATATATCTGTACACACTGCATTTATTATACCTCACATATCAGTACACTGCTGTATATACTATATATCTGTACACACTGCATCTATTATACCTCGTACCTCACGTATCAGTAAACTGCTGTATATACTATATACAGTATCTGTACACACTGAATCTATTATACCTCGTACCTCACATATCAGTACACTGCTGTATATACTATATACCTGTACACACTGCATCTATTATACCTCGTACCTCACATATCAGTACACTGCTGTATATACTATATATCTGTATACACTGCATCTGTTATACCTCGTACCTCACATATCAGTACACTGCTGTATATACTATATATCTGTACACACTGCTTCTATTATACCTCGTACCTCCCGTATCAGTACACTGCTGTATATACTATATATTTGTACACACTGCATCTATTATACCTCATACCTCACATATCAGTACACTGCTGTATATACTATATATCTGTACACACTGCATCTATTATACCTCATACCTCACATATCAGTACACTGCTGTATATACTATATATCTGTACACACTGCATTTATTATACCTCGTACCTCACATATCAGTACACTGCTGTATATACTATATATCTGTACACACTGCATCTATTATACCTCGTACCTCACATATCAGTACACTGCTGTATATACTATATATCTCTACACACTGCATCTATTATACCTCGTACCTCACTTATCAGTAAACTGCTGTATATACAATATAACTGTACACTGCATCTATTATACCTCATACCTCACATATCAGTACACTGCTGTATATACTATATATCTGTACACACTGCATCTATTATACCTCATACCTCACATATCAGTACACTGCTGTATATACTATATATCTGTACACACTGCATCTATTATACCTCATACCCCCTATATCATTACACTGCTGTATATACTATATATCTGTACACACTGCATCTATTATACCTCGTACCTCACATATCAGTACACTGCTGTATATACAATATAACTGTACTCGGTGCCTCTATCATACCCCATACCTCACATATCAGTACACTGCTGTATATACTATAAATCTGTATACACTGCATCTATTATACCTCGTACCTCACATATCAGTACACTGCTGTATATACTATATATCTGTATGCACTGCATCTATTATACCTCGTACCTCACATATCAGTACACTGCTGTATATACTATATATCTCTACACACTGCATCTATTATACCTCGTACCTCACGTATCAGTAAACTGCTGTATATACTATATACAGTATCTGTACACACTGAATCTATTATACCTCGTACCTCACATATCAGTACACTGCTGTATATACTATATATCTGTACACACTGCATCTATTATACCTCGTACCTCACATATCAGTACACTGCTGTATATACTATATATCTGTACACACTGCATCTGTTATACCTCGTACCTCACATATCAGTACACTGCTGTATATACTATATATCTATACACACTGCATCTATTATGCCTCCTACCTCACATATCAGTACACTGCTGTATATACTATATATCTATACACACTGCTTCTATTATACCTCGTACCTCACGTATCAGTAAACTGCTGTATATACTATATACAGTGTCTGTACACACTGAATCTATTATACCTCGTACCTCACATATCAGTACACTGCTGTATATACTACATATCTGTACACACTGCATCTATTATACCTCATACCTCACATATCAGTACACTGCTGTATATACTATATATCTGTACACACTGCATTTATTATACCTCCTACCTCACATATCAGTACACTGCTGTATATACTATATATCTGTACACACTGCATCTATTATACCTCGTACCTCACATATCAGTACACTGCTGTATATACTATATATCTGTACAAACTGCATTTATTATACCTCCTACCTCACATATCAGTACACTGCTGTATATACTATATATCTGTACACACTGCATCTATTATACCTCACACCTCACATATCAGTACACTGCTGTATATACTATATATCTGTACACAATGCATCTATTATACCTCATACCTCACATATCAGTACACTGCTGTATATACTATATATCTGTATACACTGCATCTATTATACCTTGTACTTCACATATCAGTACACTGCTGTATATACTATATATCTGTACACACTGCCTCTATTATACCTCGTACCTCACATATCAATACACTGCTGTATATACTATATATCTGTACACACTGCATCTATTATACCTCATACCTTATATATCAGTACACTGCAGTATATACTATATATCTGTACACAATGCATCTATTATACCTCCTACCTCACATATCAGTACACTGCTGTATATACTATATATCTGTACACTGCATCTATTATACCTCATACCTCATATATCAGTACACTGCTGTATATACTATATATCTGTACACACTGCATCTATTATACCTCGTACCTCACATATCAGTACACTGCTGTATATACTATATATCTGTACACACTGCATCTATTATACCTCACATATCAGTACACTGCTGTATATACTATATATCTGTACACACTGCATCTATTATACCTCGTACCTCACATATCAGTACACTGCTGTATATACTATATATCTGTACACACTGCATCTATTATACCGTGTACCTCACATATCAGTACACTGCTGTATATACTATATATCTGTACACACTGCATCTATTATACCTCGTACCTCACATATCAGTACACTGCTGTATATACTATATATCTGTACACACTGCATCTATTATGCCTCCTACCTCACATATCAGTACACTGCTGTATATACTATATATCTATACACACTGCATCTATTATGCCTCCTAACTCACATATCAGTACACTGCTGTATATATTATATACCTGTACACACTGCATCTATTATACCTCATACCTCACATATCAGTACACTGCTGTATATACTATATATCTGTACACACTGCTTCTATTATACCTCGTACCTCACGTATCACTACACTGCTGTATATACAATATAACTGTACATGGTGCCTCTATCATACCCCATACCTCACATATTAGTACACTGCTGTATATACTATATATCTGTACACACTGCATCTATTATACCTCCTACCTCACATATCAGTACACTGCTGTATATACTATATATCTGTATACACTGCATCTATTATACCTCGTACCTTACATATCAGTACACTGCTGTATATACTATATATCTGTACACACTGCATCTATTATACCTCGTACCTCACATATCAGTACACTGCTGTATATACTATATATCTGTACACACTGCATTTATTATACCTCACATATCAGTACACTGCTGTATATACTATATATCTGTACACACTGCATCTATTATACCTCGTACCTCACGTATCAGTAAACTGCTGTATATACTATATACAGTATCTGTACACACTGAATCTATTATACCTCGTACCTCACATATCAGTACACTGCTGTATATACTATATACCTGTACACACTGCATCTATTATACCTCGTACCTCACATATCAGTACACTGCTGTATATACTATATATCTGTATACACTGCATCTGTTATACCTCGTACCTCACATATCAGTACACTGCTGTATATACTATATATCTGTACACACTGCTTCTATTATACCTCGTACCTCCCGTATCAGTACACTGCTGTATATACTATATATTTGTACACACTGCATCTATTATACCTCATACCTCACATATCAGTACACTGCTGTATATACTATATATCTGTATACACTGCATCTATTATACCTCATACCTCACATATCAGTACACTGCTGTATATACTATATATCTGTACACACTGCATTTATTATACCTCGTACCTCACATATCAGTACACTGCTGTATATACTATATATCTGTACACACTGCATCTATTATACCTCGTACCTCACATATCAGTACACTGCTGTATATACTATATATCTCTACACACTGCATCTATTATACCTCGTACCTCACTTATCAGTAAACTGCTGTATATACAATATAACTGTACACTGCATCTATTATACCTCATACCTCACATATCAGTACACTGCTGTATATACTATATATCTGTACACACTGCATCTATTATACCTCATACCTCACATATCAGTACACTGCTGTATATACTATATATCTGTACACACTGCATCTATTATACCTCATACCCCCTATATCATTACACTGCTGTATATACTATATATCTGTACACACTGCATCTATTATACCTCGTACCTCACGTATCAGTACACTGCTGTATATACAATATAACTGTACTCGGTGCCTCTATCATACCCCATACCTCACATATCAGTACACTGCTGTATATACTATAAATCTGTATACACTGCATCTATTATACCTCGTACCTCACATATCAGTACACTGCTGTATATACTATATATCTGTATGCACTGCATCTATTATACCTCGTACCTCACATATCAGTACACTGCTGTATATACTATATATCTCTACACACTGCATCTATTATACCTCGTACCTCACGTATCAGTAAACTGCTGTATATACTATATACAGTATCTGTACACACTGAATCTATTATACCTCGTACCTCACATATCAGTACACTGCTGTATATACTATATATCTGTACACACTGCATCTATTATACCTCGTACCTCACATATCAGTACACTGCTGTATATACTATATATCTGTACACACTGCATCTGTTATACCTCGTACCTCACATATCAGTACACTGCTGTATATACTATATATCTATACACACTGCATCTATTATGCCTCCTACCTCACATATCAGTACACTGCTGTATATACTATATATCTATACACACTGCTTCTATTATACCTCGTACCTCACGTATCAGTAAACTGCTGTATATACTATATATCTGTACACACTGCCTCTATTATACCTCGTACCTCACATATCAATACACTGCTGTATATACTATATATCTGTACACACTGCATCTATTATACCTCATACCTTATATATCAGTACACTGCAGTATATACTATATATCTGTACACAATGCATCTATTATACCTCCTACCTCACATATCAGTACACTGCTGTATATACTATATATCTGTACACTGCATCTATTATACCTCATACCTCATATATCAGTACACTGCTGTATATACTATATATCTGTACACACTGCATCTATTATACCTCGTACCTCACATATCAGTACACTGCTGTATATACTATATATCTGTACACACTGCATCTATTATACCTCACATATCAGTACACTGCTGTATATACTATATATCTGTACACACTGCATCTATTATACCTCGTACCTCACATATCAGTACACTGCTGTATATACTATATATCTGTACACACTGCATCTATTATACCGTGTACCTCACATATCAGTACACTGCTGTATATACTATATATCTGTACACACTGCATCTATTATACCTCGTACCTCACGTATCAGTACACTGCTGTATATACTATATATCTGTACACACTGCATCTATTATGCCTCCTACCTCACATATCAGTACACTGCTGTATATACTATATATCTATACACACTGCATCTATTATGCCTCCTAACTCACATATCAGTACACTGCTGTATATATTATATACCTGTACACACTGCATCTATTATACCTCATACCTCACATATCAGTACACTGCTGTATATACTATATATCTATACACACTGCTTCTATTATACCTCGTACCTCACGTATCACTACACTGCTGTATATACAATATAACTGTACATGGTGCCTCTATCATACCCCATACCTCACATATTAGTACACTGCTGTATATACTATATATCTGTACACACTGCATCTATTATACCTCCTACCTCACATATCAGTACACTGCTGTATATACTATATATCTGTATACACTGCATCTATTATACCTCGTACCTTACATATCAGTACACTGCTGTATATACTATATATCTGTACACACTGCATCTATTATACCTCGTACCTCACATATCAGTACACTGCTGTATATACTATATATCTGTACACACTGCATTTATTATACCTCACATATCAGTACACTGCTGTATATACTATATATCTGTACACACTGCATCTATTATACCTCGTACCTCACGTATCAGTAAACTGCTGTATATACTATATACAGTATCTGTACACACTGAATCTATTATACCTCGTACCTCACATATCAGTACACTGCTGTATATACTATATATCTGTACACACTGCATCTATTATACCTCGTACCTCACATATCAGTACACTGCTGTATATACTATATATCTGTATACACTGCATCTGTTATACCTCGTACCTCACATATCAGTACACTGCTGTATATACTATATATCTGTACACACTGCTTCTATTATACCTCGTACCTCCCGTATCAGTACACTGCTGTATATACTATATATTTGTACACACTGCATCTATTATACCTCATACCTCACATATCAGTACACTGCTGTATATACTATATATCTGTATACACTGCATCTATTATACCTCATACCTCACATATCAGTACACTGCTGTATATACTATATATCTGTACACACTGCATTTATTATACCTCGTACCTCACATATCAGTACACTGCTGTATATACTATATATCTGTACACACTGCATCTATTATACCTCGTACCTCACATATCAGTACACTGCTGTATATACTATATATCTCTACACACTGCATCTATTATACCTCGTACCTCACTTATCAGTAAACTGCTGTATATACAATATAACTGTACACTGCATCTATTATACCTCATACCTCACATATCAGTACACTGCTGTATATACTATATATCTGTACACACTGCATCTATTATACCTCATACCTCACATATCAGTACACTGCTGTATATACTATATATCTGTACACACTGCATCTATTATACCTCATACCCCCTATATCATTACACTGCTGTATATACTATATATCTGTACACACTGCATCTATTATACCTCGTACCTCACGTATCAGTACACTGCTGTATATACAATATAACTGTACTCGGTGCCTCTATCATACCCCATACCTCACATATCAGTACACTGCTGTATATACTATAAATCTGTATACACTGCATCTATTATACCTCGTACCTCACATATCAGTACACTGCTGTATATACTATATATCTGTATGCACTGCATCTATTATACCTCGTACCTCACATATCAGTACACTGCTGTATATACTATATATCTCTACACACTGCATCTATTATACCTCGTACCTCACGTATCAGTAAACTGCTGTATATACTATATACAGTATCTGTACACACTGAATCTATTATACCTCGTACCTCACATATCAGTACACTGCTGTATATACTATATATCTGTACACACTGCATCTATTATACCTCGTACCTCACATATCAGTACACTGCTGTATATACTATATATCTGTACACACTGCATCTGTTATACCTCGTACCTCACATATCAGTACACTGCTGTATATACTATATATCTATACACACTGCATCTATTATGCCTCCTACCTCACATATCAGTACACTGCTGTATATACTATATATCTATACACACTGCTTCTATTATACCTCGTACCTCACGTATCAGTAAACTGCTGTATATACTATATACAGTGTCTGTACACACTGAATCTATTATACCTCGTACCTCACATATCAGTACACTGCTGTATATACTACATATCTGTACACACTGCATCTATTATACCTCATACCTCATATATCAGTACACTGCAGTATATACTATATATCTGTACACACTGCATTTATTATACCTCCTACCTCACATATCAGTACACTGCTGTATATACTATATATCTGTACACACTGCATCTATTATACCTCGTACCTCACATATCAGTACACTGCTGTATATACTATATATCTGTACAAACTGCATTTATTATACCTCCTACCTCACATATCAGTACACTGCTGTATATACTATATATCTGTACACACTGCATCTATTATACCTCACACCTCACATATCAGTACACTGCTGTATATACTATATATCTGTACACAATGCATCTATTATACCTCATACCTCACATATCAGTACACTGCTGTATATACTATATATCTGTATACACTGCATCTATTATACCTTGTACTTCACATATCAGTACACTGCTGTATATACTATATATCTGTACACACTGCCTCTATTATACCTCATACCTTATATATCAGTACACTGCAGTATATACTATATATCTGTACACAATGCATCTATTATACCTCCTACCTCACATATCAGTACACTGCTGTATATACTATATATCTGTACACTGCATCTATTATACCTCATACCTCATATATCAGTACACTGCTGTATATACTATATATCTGTACACACTGCATCTATTATACCTCGTACCTCACATATCAGTACACTGCTGTATATACTATATATCTGTACACACTGCATCTATTATACCTCACATATCAGTACACTGCTGTATATACTATATATCTGTACACACTGCATCTATTATACCTCGTACCTCACATATCGGTACACTGCTGTATATACTATATATCTCTACACACTGCATCTATTATACCTCGTACCTCACGTATCAGTAAACTGCTGTATATACTATATACAGTATCTGTACACACTGAATCTATTATACCTCGTACCTCACATATCAGTACACTGCTGTATATACTATATATCTGTACACACTGCATCTATTATACCGTGTACCTCACATATCAGTACACTGCTGTATATACTATATATCTGTACACACTGCATCTATTATACCGTGTACCTCACATATCAGTACACTGCTGTGTATACTATATATCTGTACACACTGCATCTATTATACCTCGTACCTCACATATCAGTACACTGCTGTATATACTATATATCTGTACACACTGCATCTATTATGCCTCCTACATCACATATCAGTACACTGCTGTATATACTATATATCTATACACACTGCATCTATTATGCCTCCTAACTCACATATCAGTACACTGCTGTATATATTATATACCTGTACACACTGCATCTATTATACCTCATACCTCACATATCAGTACACTGCTGTATATACTATATATCTATACACACTGCTTCTATTATACCTCGTACCTCACGTATCACTACACTGCTGTATATACAATATAACTGTACATGGTGCCTCTATCATACCCCATACCTCACATATTAGTACACTGCTGTATATACTATATATCTGTACACACTGCATCTATTATACCTCCTACCTCACATATCAGTACACTGCTGTATATACTATATATCTGTATACACTGCATCTATTATACCTCGTACCTCACATATCAGTACACTGCTGTATATACTATATATCTGTACACACTGCATCTATTATACCTCGTACCTCACATATCAGTACACTGCTGTATATACTATATATCTGTACACACTGCATTTATTATACCTCACATATCAGTACACTGCTGTATATACTATATATCTGTACACACTGCATCTATTATACCTCGTACCTCACATATCAGTACACTGCTGTATATACTATATATCTCTACACACTGCATCTATTATACCTCGTACCTCACGTATCAGTAAACTGCTGTATATACTATATACAGTATCTGTACACACTGAATCTATTATACCTCGTACCTCACATATCAGTACACTGCTGTATATACTATATACCTGTACACACTGCATCTATTATACCTCGTACCTCACATATCAGTACACTGCTGTATATACTATATATCTGTATACACTGCATCTGTTATACCTCGTACCTCACATATCAGTACACTGCTGTATATACTATATATCTGTACACACTGCTTCTATTATACCTCGTACCTCCCGTATCAGTACACTGCTGTATATACTATATATCTGTACACACTGCATCTATTATACCTCATACCTCACATATCAGTACACTGCTGTATATACTATATATCTGTATACACTGCATCTATTATACCTCATACCTCACATATCAGTACACTGCTGTATATACTATATATCTGTACACACTGCATTTATTATACCTCGTACCTCACATATCAGTACACTGCTGTATATACTATATATCTGTACACTCTGCATCTATTATACCTCCTACCTCACATATCAGTACACTGCTGTATATACTATATATCTGTATACACTGCATCTATTATACCTCCTACCTCACATATCAGTACACTGCTGTATATACTATATATCTGTACACACTGCATCTATTATACCTCGTACCTCACATATCAGTACACTGCTGTATATACTATATATCTCTACACACTGCATCTATTATACCTCGTACCTCACTTATCAGTAAACTGCTGTATATACTATATACAGTATCTGTACACACTGAATCTATTATACCTCGTACCTCACATATCAGTACACTGCTGTATATACTATATATCTGTACACACTGCATCTATTATACCTCGTACCTCACATATTAGTACACTGCTGTATATACTATATATCTGTACACACTGCATCTGTTATACCTCGTACCTCACATATCAGTACACTGCTGTATATACTATATATCTGTACACACTGCATCTATTATACCTCGTACCCCCTATATCAGTACACTGCTGTATATACTATATATCTGTTCACACTGCATCTATTATACCTCGTACCTCACATATCAGTACACTGCTGTATATACAATATAACTGTACTCGGTGCCTCTATCATACCCCATACCTCACATATCAGTACACTGCTGTATATACTATAAATCTGTATACACTGCATCTATTATACCTCGTACCTCACATATCAGTACACTGCTGTATATACTATATATCTGTACGCACTGCATCTATTATACCTCCTACCTCACATATCAGTACACTGCTGTATATACTATATATCTGTACACACTGCATCTATTATACCTCGTACCTCACATATCAGTACACTGCTGTATATACTATATATCTCTACACACTGCATCTATTATACCTCGTACCTCACGTATCAGTAAACTGCTGTATATACTATATACAGTATCTGTACACACTGAATCTATTATACCTCGTACCTCACATATCACTACACTGCTGTATATACTATATATCTGTACACACTGCATTTATTATACCTCACACCTTACAAATCAGTACACTGCTGTATATACCATATATCTGTACACACTGCATCTATTATACCTCGTACCTCACATATCAGTACACTGCTGTATATACTATATATCTGTACACACTGCCTCTATTATACCTCGTACCTCACATGTCAGCACTCTGCTGTATATACTATATATCTGTACACACTGCATCTATTATACCTCCTACCTCACATATCAGTACACTGCTGTATATACTATATATCTCTACACACTTCATCTATTATACCTCATACCTCACATAACAGTACACTGCTGTATATACTATATATCTCTACACACTTCATCTATTATACCTCATACCTCCCATATCAGTACACTGCTGTATATACTATATATCTGTATACACTGCATTTATTATACCTCGTACCTCACATATCAGTACATTGCTGTATATACTATATATCTGTACACACTGCATCTATTATGCCTCGTACCTCACATATCAGTCACTGCTGTATATACTATATATCTGTACACACTGCATTTATTATACCTCACATATCAGTACACTGCTGTATATACTATATATCTGTACACACTGCATCTATTATACCTCGTACCTCACATATCAGTACACTGCTGTATATACTATATATCTGTACACACTGCATCTATTATACCGTGTACCTCACATATCAGTACACTGCTGTATATACTATATATCTGTACACACTGCATCTATTATACCGTGTACCTCACATATCAGTACACTGCTGTGTATACTATATATCTGTACACACTGCATCTATTATACCTCGTACCTCACATATCAGTACACTGCTGTATATACTATATATCTGTACACACTGCATCTATTATACCTCGTACCTCACGTATCAGTACACTGCTGTATATACTATATATCTGTACACACTGCATCTATTATGCCTCCTACCTCACATATCAGTACACTGCTGTATATACTATATATCTATACACACTGCATCTATTATGCCTCCTAACTCACATATCAGTACACTGCTGTATATATTATATACCTGTACACACTGCATCTATTATACCTCATACCTCACATATCAGTACACTGCTGTATATACTATATATCTATACACACTGCTTCTATTATACCTCGTACCTCACGTATCACTACACTGCTGTATATACAATATAACTGTACATGGTGCCTCTATCATACCCCATACCTCACATATTAGTACACTGCTGTATATACTATATATCTGTACACACTGCATCTATTATACCTCCTACCTCACATATCAGTACACTGCTGTATATACTATATATCTGTATACACTGCATCTATTATACCTCGTACCTCACATATCAGTACACTGCTGTATATACTATATATCTGTACACACTGCATCTATTATACCTCGTACCTCACATATCAGTACACTGCTGTATATACTATATATCTGTACACACTGCATTTATTATACCTCACATATCAGTACACTGCTGTATATACTATATATCTGTACACACTGCATCTATTATACCTCGTACCTCACATATCAGTACACTGCTGTATATACTATATATCTCTACACACTGCATCTATTATACCTCGTACCTCACGTATCAGTAAACTGCTGTATATACTATATACAGTATCTATACACACTGAATCTATTATACCTCGTACCTCACATATCAGTACACTGCTGTATATACTATATACCTGTACACACTGCATCTATTATACCTCGTACCTCACATATCAGTACACTGCTGTATATACTATATATCTGTATACACTGCATCTGTTATACCTCGTACCTCACATATCAGTACACTGCTGTATATACTATATATCTGTACACACTGCTTCTATTATACCTCGTACCTCCCGTATCAGTACACTGCTGTATATACTATATATCTGTACACACTGCATCTATTATACCTCATACCTCACATATCAGTACACTGCTGTATATACTATATATCTGTATACACTGCATCTATTATACCTCATACCTCACATATCAGTACACTGCTGTATATACTATATATCTGTACACACTGCATTTATTATACCTCGTACCTCACATATCAGTACACTGCTGTATATACTATATATCTGTACACTCTGCATCTATTATACCTCCTACCTCACATATCAGTACACTGCTGTATATACTATATATCTGTATACACTGCATCTATTATACCTCCTACCTCACATATCAGTACACTGCTTTATATACTATATATCTGTACACACTGCATCTATTATACCTCGTACCTCACATATCAGTACACTGCTGTATATACTATATATCTCTACACACTGCATCTATTATACCTCGTACCTCACTTATCAGTAAACTGCTGTATATACTATATACAGTATCTGTACACACTGAATCTATTATACCTCGTACCTCACATATCAGTACACTGCTGTATATACTATATATCTGTACACACTGCATCTATTATACCTCGTACCTCACATATTAGTACACTGCTGTATATACTATATATCTGTACACACTGCATCTGTTATACCTCGTACCTCACATATCAGTACACTGCTGTATATACTATATATCTGTACACACTGCATCTATTATACCTCGTACCTCACGTATCAGTACACTGCTGTATATACTATATAACTGTACTCGGTGACTCTATCATACCCCATACCTCACATATCAGTACACTGCTGTATATACTATAAATCTGTATACACTGCATCTATTATACCTCGTACCTCACATATCAGTACACTGCTGTATATACTATATATCTGTACGCACTGCATCTATTATACCTCCTACCTCACATATCAGTACACTGCTGTATATACTATATATCTGTACACACTGCATCTATTATACCTCGTACCTCACATATCAGTACACTGCTGTATATACTATATATCTCTACACACTGCATCTATTATACCTCGTACCTCACGTATCAGTAAACTGCTGTATATACTATATACAGTATCTGTACACACTGAATCTATTATACCTCATACCTCATATATCACTACACTGCTGTATATACTATATATCTGTACACACTGCATCTATTATACCTCATACCTCACATATCAGTACACTGCTGTATATACTATATATCTGTACACACTGCATCTATTATACCTCATACCTCACATATCAGTACACTGCTGTATATACTATATATCTGTCCACACTGCATCTATTATACCTCACACCTTACAAATCAGTACACTGCTGTATTTACCATATATCTGTACACACTGCATCTATTATACCTCGTACCTCACATATCAGTACACTGCTGTATATACTATATATCTGTACACACTGCATCTATTATACCTCATACCTCACATATCAGTACACTGCTGTATATACTATATATCTGTACACACTGCATTTATTATACCTCACACCTTACAAATCAGTACACTGCTGTATATACTATATATCTGTACACACTGCATCTATTATACCTCGTACCTTACATATCAGTACACTGCTGTATATACTATATATCTGTACACACTGCATCTATTATACCTCGTACCTCATATATCTGTACACTGCTGTATATACTATATATCTGTACACACTGCATCTATTATACCTCGTACCTCACATATCAGTACACTGCTGTATATACTATATATCTGTACACACTGCATTTATTATACCTCACACCTTACAAATCAGTACACTGCTGTATATACCATATATCTGTACACACTGCATCTATTATACCTCGTACCTCACATATCAGTACACTGCTGTATATACTATATATCTGTACACACTGCCTCTATTATACCTCGTACCTCACATGTCAGTACTCTGCTGTATATACTATATATCTGTACACACTGCATCTATTATACCTCCTACCTCACATATCAGTACACTGCTGTATATACTATATATATCTCTACACACTTCATCTATTATACCTCATACCTCCCATATCAGTACACTGCTGTATATACTATATATCTGTATACACTGCATTTATTATACCTCGTACCTCACATATCAGTACATTGCTGTATATACTATATATCTGTACACACTGCATCTATTATGCCTCGTACCTCACATATCAGTCACTGCTGTATATACTATATATCTGTACACACTGCATCTATTATACCTCGTACCTCACATATCAGTACACTGCTGTATATACTATATATCTGTACACACTGCATCTATTATACCTCGTACCTCACATATCAGTACACTGCTGTATATACTATATATCTGTACACACTGCATCTATTATACCTCGTACCTCACGTATCAGTACACTGCTGTATATACTATATATCTGTACACACTGCATCTATTATACCGTGTACCTCACATATCAGTACACTGCTGTATATACTATATATCTGTACACACTGCATCTATTATACCGTGTACCTCACATATCAGTACACTGCTGTATATACTATATATCTGTACACACTGCATCTATTATACCTCGTACCTCACGTATCAGTACACTGCTGTATATACTATATATCTGTACACACTGCATCTATTATGCCTCCTACCTCACATATCAGTACACTGCTGTATATACTATATATCTATACACACTGCATCTATTATGCCTCCTAACTCACATATCAGTACACTGCTGTATATATTATATACCTGTACACACTGCATCTATTATACCTCATACCTCACATATCAGTACACTGCTGTATATACTATATATCTATACACACTGCTTCTATTATACCTCGTACCTCACGTATCACTACACTGCTGTATATACAATATAACTGTACATGGTGCCTCTATCATACCCCATACCTCACATATTAGTACACTGCTGTATATACTATATATCTGTACACACTGCATCTATTATACCTCCTACCTCACATATCAGTACACTGCTGTATATACTATATATCTGTATACACTGCATCTATTATACCTCGTACCTTACATATCAGTACACTGCTGTATATACTATATATCTGTACACACTGCATCTATTATACCTCGTACCTCACATATCAGTACACTGCTGTATATACTATATATCTGTACACACTGCATTTATTATACCTCACATATCAGTACACTGCTGTATATACTATATATCTGTACACACTGCATCTATTATACCTCGTACCTCACGTATCAGTAAACTGCTGTATATACTATATACAGTATCTGTACACACTGAATCTATTATACCTCGTACCTCACATATCAGTACACTGCTGTATATACTATATACCTGTACACACTGCATCTATTATACCTCGTACCTCACATATCAGTACACTGCTGTATATACTATATATCTGTACACACTGCTTCTATTATACCTCGTACCTCCCGTATCAGTACACTGCTGTATATACTATATATTTGTACACACTGCATCTATTATACCTCATACCTCACATATCAGTACACTGCTGTATATACTATATATCTGTATACACTGCATCTATTATACCTCATACCTCACATATCAGTACACTGCTGTATATACTATATATCTGTACACACTGCATTTATTATACCTCGTACCTCACATATCAGTACACTGCTGTATATACTATATATCTGTACACACTGCATCTATTATACCTCGTACCTCACATATCAGTACACTGCTGTATATACTATATATCTCTACACACTGCATCTATTATACCTCGTACCTCACTTATCAGTAAACTGCTGTATATACAATATAACTGTACACTGCATCTATTATACCTCATACCTCACATATCAGTACACTGCTGTATATACTATATATCTGTACACACTGCATCTATTATACCTCATACCTCACATATCAGTACACTGCTGTATATACTATATATCTGTACACACTGCATCTATTATACCTCATACCCCCTATATCATTACACTGCTGTATATACTATATATCTGTACACACTGCATCTATTATACCTCGTACCTCACGTATCAGTACACTGCTGTATATACAATATAACTGTACTCGGTGCCTCTATCATACCCCATACCTCACATATCAGTACACTGCTGTATATACTATAAATCTGTATACACTGCATCTATTATACCTCGTACCTCACATATCAGTACACTGCTGTATATACTATATATCTGTATGCACTGCATCTATTATACCTCGTACCTCACATATCAGTACACTGCTGTATATACTATATATCTCTACACACTGCATCTATTATACCTCGTACCTCACGTATCAGTAAACTGCTGTATATACTATATACAGTATCTGTACACACTGAATCTATTATACCTCGTACCTCACATATCAGTACACTGCTGTATATACTATATATCTGTACACACTGCATCTATTATACCTCGTACCTCACATATCAGTACACTGCTGTATATACTATATATCTGTACACACTGCATCTGTTATACCTCGTACCTCACATATCAGTACACTGCTGTATATACTATATATCTATACACACTGCATCTATTATGCCTCCTACCTCACATATCAGTACACTGCTGTATATACTATATATCTATACACACTGCTTCTATTATACCTCGTACCTCACGTATCAGTAAACTGCTGTATATACTATATACAGTGTCTGTACACACTGAATCTATTATACCTCGTACCTCACATATCAGTACACTGCTGTATATACTACATATCTGTACACACTGCATCTATTATACCTCATACCTCATATATCAGTACACTGCAGTATATACTATATATCTGTACACACTGCATTTATTATACCTCCTACCTCACATATCAGTACACTGCTGTATATACTATATATCTGTACACACTGCATCTATTATACCTCGTACCTCACATATCAGTACACTGCTGTATATACTATATATCTGTACAAACTGCATTTATTATACCTCCTACCTCACATATCAGTACACTGCTGTATATACTATATATCTGTACACACTGCATCTATTATACCTCACACCTCACATATCAGTACACTGCTGTATATACTATATATCTGTACACAATGCATCTATTATACCTCATACCTCACATATCAGTACACTGCTGTATATACTATATATCTGTATACACTGCATCTATTATACCTTGTACTTCACATATCAGTACACTGCTGTATATACTATATATCTGTACACACTGCCTCTATTATACCTCGTACCTCACATATCAATACACTGCTGTATATACTATATATCTGTACACACTGCATCTATTATACCTCATACCTTATATATCAGTACACTGCAGTATATACTATATATCTGTACACAATGCATATATTATACCTCCTACCTCACATATCAGTACACTGCTGTATATACTATATATCTGTACACTGCATCTATTATACCTCATACCTCATATATCAGTACACTGCTGTATATACTATATATCTGTACACACTGCATCTATTATACCTCGTACCTCACATATCAGTACACTGCTGTATATACTATATATCTGTACACACTGCATCTATTATACCTCACATATCAGTACACTGCTGTATATACTATATATCTGTACACACTGCATCTATTATACCTCGTACCTCACATATCGGTACACTGCTGTATATACTATATATCTCTACACACTGCATCTATTATACCTCGTACCTCACGTATCAGTAAACTGCTGTATATACTATATACAGTATCTGTACACACTGAATCTATTATACCTCGTACCTCACATATCAGTACACTGCTGTATATACTATATATCTGTACACACTGCATCTATTATACCTCGTACCTCACATATCAGTACACTGCTGTATATACTATATATCTGTACACACTGCATCTGTTATACCTCGTACCTCACATATCAGTACACTGCTGTATATACTATATATCTATAAACACTGCATCTATTATGCCTCCTACCTCACATATCAGTACACTGCTGTATATACTATATATCTATACACACTGCTTCTATTATACCTCGTACCTCACGTATCAGTAAACTGCTGTATATACTATATACAGTGTCTGTACACACTGAATCTATTATACCTCGTACCTCACATATCAGTACACTGCTGTATATACTACATATCTGTACACACTGCATCTATTATACCTCATACCTCATATATCAGTACACTGCAGTATATACTATATATCTGTACATACTGCATTTATTATACCTCCTACCTCACATATCAGTACACTGCTGTATATACTATATATCTGTACACACTGCATCTATTATACCTCATACCTCACATATCAGTACACTGCTGTATATACTATATATCTGTACACACTGCATCTATTCTACCTCATACCTCACATATCAGTACACTGCTGTATATACTATATATCTGTACACACTGCATCTATTCTACCTCGTACCTCACATATCAGTACACTGCTGTATATACTATATATCTGTACACAATGCATCTATTATACCTCCTACCTCACATATCAGTACACTGCTGAATATACTATATATCTGTATACACTGCATCTATTATACCTCGTACCTCACATATCAGTACACTGCTGTATATACTATATATCTGTACACACTGCATCTATTATACCTCATACCTCACATATCAGTACACTGCTGTATATACTATATATCTGTACACACTGCGTCTATTATACCTCGTACCTCACATATCAGTACACTGCTGTATATACTGTATATCTGTACACATTGCATTTATTATACCTCCTACCTCACATATCAGTACACTGCTGAATATACTATATATCTGTATGTACTGCATCTATTATACCTCGTACCTCACATATCAGTACATTGCTGTATATATTATATATCTGTACACACTGCATCTATTATACCTCATACCTCATATATCAGTACACTGCTGTATATACTATATATCTGTACACACTGCATCTATTCTACCTCGTACCTCTCATATCAGTACACTGCTTAATACACTATATACCTGTACACACTGCATCTATTATACCTCATACCTCAGATATTAGTACACTGCTGTATATACTGTATATCTGTACATATTGCATCTATAATACTGTGTAATATATGCAGAGTGTGTGTATATAAATATATATATATATATATATATATATACATACAGAGCTATAATAGGTATAATAGATGCAGTGTGTACAGATATATGTGGTCAGTTATACATTATGGTCACTGTGTGTGTGAGGTACATGAGGTAGTTGTCACTGTAACTGTCTGAAGTATTATATATGAGTGAGCAATGAGTAAAAACAGGGTATGGGTGGGGGCAAATGAAGAGAAAAGTGGATGACCTCCTCTTACCACTCCATTCCAGTCTGTATGGATCAACGCAGAGCTGATTGTGAACTTCTAATACTTGCTATTAGGGGTTAAAGGACCTGTGATGATGTCATCACAGGTCCTGGCAGATGTACCTTTCAAACCTGGGAACTACACCATTTTTGGTGCAGCTCTTTTGCTAGATCCTGCAGGACCTGGGATGTTGAAGATGATGCTATCACAGGTCCTGACAGATGCACTGTTCTAACCTGGGAACTACACTTTACACTGTGCAGTTCCCTTACAGGACCTGTGATGACATCATCAAAGGTCCTTTAGCTTTAGGAAGATAGATGGGAGCAATTAGGGGACGGGACCTCTCCTCCACTGCGGACCCCCCCTTCCGCATGGGCCCCATAGCAGCTGCGTGGTCTGCCTATATGGTAGATACGCCACTGGTGTCAGTATCGCACAGTGATAAAGCCTCCTACTGGTGTAAATTGTACTGGAGGCCCCGCAGTATCTTCTAAGCTTCCAGGATTGCTGGCTGTGAAGGAGGAGAGAACATGTCTGGTCATCCTCCTGCCCTCCCTGCTGTCACAAAACTGTGGTTGCTGGAGAGAAGAACTCCTCTGTGGCGCTGGGCTGATTTATTAGGTGTGTGAGCTGTAGGAGACTGTAAGGGGGCAATAGGAGATTTGTTTATAGTAGACTCAGATCTGTGAATGTGTGCTGCTTTCTGCAGAGTTCAGAGAGGCATTGGGGGGACTCTGCACTAGGCCCCCCTAATGCCTCTGCTTTAGGTGTACCCCCATTAATGCCACAGCTCTAGATGCCCCCCAATGCCCCCACTCTAAATGCACCCCTAATATAGCCTCTTCTCCAGTTGCCCCCTAATACCTCTGCTTCAGGATCCCCACTATTACCCTGCCTCAGGTGACCCTAATGCCTCTGTTTCAGTTATGACCCTCCGTTTGTGCCTTTTGCTCACATTGCTCTTCTAGTACTTTTTCTTGGGCTTTGTTAAAGGTTGTGACCTGCAAAGAGGGTTGGACTTATGAATGAAAAATTCTGCACAGTGCTTCAAATTCTCCAGTATTGACACGTATGGTTTACATGGCGGCAGTGATGATATTCTGTATTTACAGACATTACTGCTGCCATGTAGAGAGATACTGGTGGTGGAGGATTTAAATGGGTTGTCAAGTTATCCTCTCCACACCATAGGGCATAACTATATGATTAGTGGGGTCTGATTCTGCGACCCCCACTTATCCCAGGAACGGGTCCTGTTCCCCCTTTTTGATGGTGTGGCAGGCTACACATATGCCCTGCTGCTCCATTTATTCTCTTCGGGACCACTGAAAATAGCCAGCGCTGTACTCCGCCATCTCCAGTGACCCCATAGAGAATGGATGGACAGGCAGGGCATATGCTCCACCTGCCACTCAATTAATAAGGGGGATCAGTGGGGGCTCCAGCGTTCGGACCCCCATGGATCACTTAGTTATCTCCTATCCTGTGGATAGAGGATAACTGGAAAAGTGGACACAGGTCCTTTAACAGGCGAGCATTTCTATTTTAGTTTGAAAAATTTTTGTGACAGATTTTTTATTTATTTACTTTTTTTGCAACCAAAGAAAACCTTTAAGGATAGCAAATTTGAAAAGGTTCAACAGCTATGACACGACAGGTGATAAGTGTCTGATTGATGAGGGTCTGACTGCTGGGACCCCCATGATCAAGGGAACTTGGTCTTAAGACCCTTGTGTACATAAAGTAGATTGGTGGTAATTAGAGATGCATGCTGTGTAATCTGCTGTAACTACTCTTAGTTTGTCCTCTCCAGGATTGATCAGGTCCCGAAAGAAAGAAATTGCAGCCACATTGTGGATAAGGCCTGTTTCTCTCCTCCATTAACTTACTTCTCTTCTCTCTGACTCTCACACTAAATAACTACTTCCTTTCTGTTCTGTCTAAGTAATGACAGCACCACCTAGGGGTGAATAGATGTAATGACAATGCCAGCCTGATAAATAGGAAATACCATACATTGCAAATACATTTGATAAATATGCAGCTGTTTAAAGTGTCCCTTTACACACATATGTGGGAAACTGCACATACACCTTCACTTGGTCAGCATTTGCTCAATAAACCATCAGTATTGCTAATGCCCAAAAAAAACTGAAGTGGATCTAAAACAGAGATGACATGTGAATGGAATATTTGCATGTCTTCTGTGTTTTGTACCCACTTCTGCTTTTGGCTACCAAATCATAAGCCAATTCTGATGGGACCATACAGGCCTTACAGCTGCTACTCACACAGGATCTGTTGTGCGTCTCATTTTTCCTTCCCTCTGACAGATCAGAAGAGGGGTCAAATAAATCATGATGTCAGCCAGGCCGAAAGGCAAAATAGTGGACCAGTCATGAAGTGGGTAGGATGGGAACAGCATGAGAAGTACACAGAGTGGACCTATGATATAGTGGTGAGGTAGAAGCAGCATGGGGAGACCACAGAGTGGCCAGGTGGCGGCAGCATCAGGAGGCCACAGACTGGCACGACGATGAAAGATTGTGGAGGTGGCAGCAACATAAGGAGGCCCCAGAGTAGTACAACGACAAGAGATTGTGGAGGTGGCAGCAGCTTGAGGAGGCCACAGAGTGGCAGGGAGACAAAGTGTGGAGGTGTCAGCAGCATAAGGAGGCCAGAGTATCACGACAACGAGAGATTGTGGAGGTGTCAGCAGCTTGAGGAGGCCACAGAGTGGCGCACAAAGTGTGGAGGTGTCAGCAGCATGATGAGATCAGAGTAGCATGACGATGAGAGATTGTGGAGGTGACAGCAGCATGAGGAGACCACAGAGTAGCACAACAACAAGAGATTGTTTAGTTGGCAGCAGTATGAGGAGGTGTCACGGATGAGAGTGGGGAAAACCCTCATCCGTGTGATGTTAAGGAATAAGGAGGCTGCTTGACCAGGACAACAGAATTAGGGAGCAGGTCACCTCCTAACACATCCCTAATACTGACCCTGACTCCTAGCTGTATGAGCCAACCCTGAAGGTAGGAAGACTCATACTCAGGAACCTCGGGTCCCTACTAGCCCTCAAGGGATCCCTGAACTAGGAGCTGGGTAAGACAACCTGTTCCTCCTTGACACGGACGAACAGGAGTCTAAACTGGCCAAACTGCAAGGAAGGGGAAACATAAACAGCCTATGGATATGGCAGGTGAGTAAAACAACTTCCACCCCTACCTGCCACAGACACACTGACTGGATCCCGTGCTCAAATGCTGACGTCCACACCAAACATAGAAAGGACACAGCACACACACAATAACACACAGGAACCCAGATCCATAGCTGCAGTAAGAATAAACATCACACACACATAAAGTAATATCGTGACATAATATTTATGACCACAAGGGTGGCCCCCACTGGCAGATGGTATTAGAGAGCAGGAGGATGCCTCCAGCTTACTGCAAGGCTGGAGTACCCCTCAGCTACAGGTCCCAGCAGAGGCTAAATAGCCCAAGTGGCCACACCCACACAAACACACACTGGAAAGGGAATTAACCCTTCCAAGGCCAGACAGGGTAGTGAAGCCACTTAAAGGGAAAAGCACAAACAAGCATTCCACTACACCTGTTACCACCGGCAACGGCATGGGTGGCAACCATGTCCTGGGGAACAGCCAGCAGGCCGAGACATTGCCACTACATGCACACAACACCACACATTGCCGCGGACAACGTCAAGTGAAGGGAGGTGTCACAGTGCACACATGCATAAACCTCGTGCCCCACAAACAGGGAAAGTGCACACATACAAAGACAGATAGTCGGGTGGAACCGCCTGCCCTTGACAGCAAGCTGCCTAGCAACAGCTCAGGCTGCTATACTGCCAATACTATAATGTTGCCAGCGGCAACCACCCGTGAGGCAACATACTGCAGCCCTCACCTGTGATTGAGAACAAAGCCAAACCGCAGGCGACTGCACGCGGTGCCAGGAGTCACGACCATGACCATGGTCGTGACAGGAGGCCACCGAGAGGCACAATGACCGAGTCTGGAGGTGGCGGCAGCACCAGCATCAGGAAAAGGCCACCGAGTGGAAGAATGACAGAGTATGGAGTTGGCAGCATCTGGAGAAGGCCACCGAGTACGCACAATGACCGAGTATGGAGTTGGTAGCATCAGGAAAAGGCCATTGAGTGGCACAATGACAGAGTCTGGAGGTGGCAGCAGTATGAGGAGGCCAACAAGTGGCACAATGACCGAGGCTGGAGTTGTCAGCAGTATGAGGAGGCCACCGAGTGGCACAATGACCGAGTCTGGAGGTGGTGGCAGCAGCATCAGGAGAAGGCCACAGAGTGGCACAATGACCGAGTATGGAGTTGGTAACATCAGAAGAAGGCCACAGAGTGGCAAAATGACAGAGACTCATCAGGGAGCTTTCCACTTATTTTTCCATCCTGGTTATCCACACATGTGATGAATGGTTGATTTTCTACCAGGAACCTGAAGTGATATTTTTCGTTCCACTGTTGAACGCACACCATCTTTATTCCCAGTAGCCATATATTCTTTTAAGCATTTTCCCATGTGTCAATATTTGCCCTAATTATTAGAGTATATAAGGTCAGGATGTACAACACACTCTTCCCCTGATAAAGCGACGGCGAAACGCGCGTCGGGGTCAGGACAACACTGATCATCACTATCATTTTTATGCACTATTCTTGTAAGTACTGTTCATTTTCATGCACTTTGCACCTTTTTTTAGCTGTTTCTTTTTGGATAGATAGCCTTGGTCATCTATTTATTATTGCGTGATAGACAATGGTACTGTACTATCTGGGATTTATACTATGTCCTTGTCTTCTTTGTTAATTTAGCAGGTGCGAGGTATCTATATCACAAGAAATTTAGCTACACAAGTTTTGCATCTGATTATGTATGACACTTGATATGTAGTCCTATTTGATTCCTGTATTTGTTTGCTGCTTGGATTCTTTTTTAACCATTTTTGTATATGTGAGAAATAAAGTAATTATTTATATACAGTATGCTGTGTGTCTATATTTGGGGGTTGTGATCCATATTGGTTACCCACAGCAATTAATTTGTCAGGAGCTGTATAGGTTTTTGGTGTTGGTTTACCTGCAATAATAGTGTGCTCTTTGTTTTTGCAGAGGTTTATATATATTCTATAACAGTGGATTATCTGGCCCGGGAAGCTTCGGGGAAAACTCAAGCTGAAGCTATTTTTAATGGAGGCAGCAATATTACACAGGATTTGGAACAAAGAAACATACGAGAAATAAAGGTGAATTTTCAAAATCTTTTACACAAGCGTTTGAAGATTTGGTGGAATAAGACCTCTATGGAGCAATACATAGTAAGAAATTTAATTCCAAGTGGGAAGATTCCAAATGTTTTAAGAAATTGACATATAATCTATTATACACATTCCAGTGCGAACTTGGTGAAATCCTTGAGAGAGCGGTTGTGAAAGGGGTGATTAGCCTGAAGAAGCAGAAATGTTTACTAGTGGAGCATCTAACAGTGGCGACATTCTATATGTTTCCCAAAGTACATAAGAATGAGAATATTCCACCTGGTCATCCTATTGTATCAGGTAGGAATAATATGTGTGAACCGATTTGCAAATTGGTTGATTATACTTTAAAACCTTTGGTTGAGAATCTCCCATCCTATCTCATGGACACAGGTGATTTATTACGGAAGCTCGACGGACTACAATTGGAGGAGGATATGATCATTGTGACGTGTGACGTTGAGACACTCTACACATCCATCCGTCATGAGGATGAGATATTAGGCGCCACACATTTTTTTATGAAATCCAACATCAGAGGTGAGTACGGAACATTTGTATTGGAACTACTCAACTTTGCACTACGACGTAACTTTTTCACGTTTAGGGGATCCTACTACCTACTACCTACAGCTCCAGGATCCTACTACCTACAGCTCCAGGGAACTGCTATGGGGACGGCATGTGCGCCCTCGTATGGGAATCTTTTCCTGGGGCTGTGGGAGAGGAGGATCTTCCTAGCTAATCACATCAAACAGATCGAGAAAGTCCACCTGTGGAGTTGATATATTGATGACATTCTCATGATTTGGCAGGGCACACTGGAAGATCTACGGAAATCTATGACGTCCCTCAATGAGAATGACATGTACATTAATTTGACGTATAAGACTGGCAGAATCACCTCATTTAATTCAGGACACAAAGAAGTTTCCTCCATTGTGAAGAAGTATTGGAATATTCTCATAATGGATACAACTTTGTGAAAATATCTCCCTCCGAATCCTTCTCTAACTTATAGATGGGAGCAAAACCGTAAAGATATTCTGGTACACAGCCACTACCAAGGTATGAATCCGAATAAATTGTTTAGTTCAAAGGGACCTAAATGGGGATACCGTCCATGTGGCAGCTGCGTTGCTTGTCCCAATGTTGAGGACCACCACCTTCACAGATGGTACAGGCCGCAAGGTCTACCACATCACACATGCTATAACATGCAATACAATTGGGGTGATTTATGTAACTACTTGTCTGTGCAATTTATTGTACATAGGTTTGACATTAAGCGAATTGAAGAAACGCACCAGAGAGTATGTTTTGGGAATTAGCACAGCGAAGGAAGAGAAGGACTTGACAAAACTTAAAACCATTTCCCTTCTTTTCAAGACTCACCATAATTGTGACAGCTCGCATCTTAACCCTTTAAGGACTCAGCCCTATTTCACCTTAAGGACTTGGCCATTTTTTGCAAATCTGACCAGTGTCACTTTAAGTGCTGATAACTTTAAAACGCTTTTACTTACCCAGGTCGTTCTGAGAATGTTTTTTCGTCACATATTTTACTTCATGACACTGCTACAATTGGGTCAAAAAAGAATTTTTTTTTGCATAAAAAAATACCAAATTTACCAAAAATGTGGAAAAATTAGCAAATTTCCAAGTTTCAATTTCTCTACTTCTATAATACATAGTAATACCTCCAAAAATAGTTATTACTTTACATTCCCCATATGTCTAATTCATGTTTGGATCATTTTTGGAATTATATTTAATTTTTTGGGGATGTTACAAGGCTTAGAAGTTTAGAAGCAAATCTTGAAATTTTTCAGAAATATTCAAAAACCCAATTTTTAGGGACCAGTTCAGGTCTGAAGTCACTTTGCGAGGCTTACATAATAGAAACCACAGAAAAATTACCCCATTCTAGAAACTACACCCCTCAAGGTATTCAAAACTGATTTTACAAACTTTGTTAACCCTCTAGGTGTTCCACAAGAATTAATGGAAAATAGAGATACTATTTCAAAATTTCACATTTTTGGCAGATTTTCCATTTTAATATTTTTTTTCCAGTTACAAAGCAAGGGTTAACAGCCAAACCAAACTTAATATTTATGGCCCTGATTCGGTAGTTTACAGAAACACCCCATATGTGGTCGTAAACCTCTGTACGGCCACACGGCAGGGCGCAGAAGGAAAGGAATGCCATCCGGTTTTTGGAAGGCAGGTTTTGCTGGACTGTTTTTTTTTACACCATGTCCCATTTGAAGCCCCCCTGATGCACCCCTAGAGTAGAAACTCCATAAAAGTGACCCAATCTAGGAAACTACACCTCTCAAGGTATTCAAAACTGATTTTACAAACGTCGTTAACCCTTTAGGTGTTCCACAAGAATTAATGGAAAATAGAGATACAATTTCAGAATTTAAATTTTTTGGCAAATTTTCCATTTTAATAATTTTTTTCCAGTTACAAAGCAAGGGTTAACAGCCAAACAAAACTCAATATTTATGGCCCTGATTCTGTAGTTTACAGAAACACCCCATATGTGGTCGTAAACAGCTGTACGGGCACACGGCAGGGTGCAGAAGGAAAGGAATGCCATACGGTTTTTGGAAGGCAGATTTTGCTGGACTGTTTTATTTGACACCATGTCCCATTTGAAGCCCCACTGATGCACCCCTAGAGTAGAAACTCCCAAAAAATGGCCCCATTTTAGAAACTATGGGATAGGGTGGCAGTATTGTTGGTACTAGTTTAGGGTACATATGATTTTTGGTTTCTCAATATTACACTTTTTGTGAGGCAAGATAACAAGAAATAGCTGTTTTGACACAGTTTTTATTTTTTGTTATTTACAACATTCAACTGACAGGTTAAATCATGTGATATCTTTGTAGACCAGGTTGTCACGGATGCGGCGATATCTAATATGTATACTTTTTTTTTATTTATGTAAGTTTTACACAATGATTTCATTTTTGAAGCAAAAAAAATCATGTTTTAGTGTTTCCATAGTCTGAGAGCCATAATTTTTTCAGTTTTTCGGCGATTACTTTGGGTAGGGTATGATTTTTGCAGGATGAGATTACGGTTTTATTGGCACTATTTTGGGGTGCGTGTGACTTTTTGATCGCTTGCTATTACACTTTTTGTGATGTAAGGTGACAAAAAATTGTTTATTTAGCACAGTTTTTATTTAAATATTTTTTACGGTGTTCATCTGAGGGGTTAGGTCATGTGATATTTTTATAGAGCCGGTCGATACGGATGCGGTGATACCTAATATGTATAATTTTTTGATTTTTATTTAAGTTTTACACAATAATATCATTTTTGAAACAAAAAAGAAATCATGTTTTAGTGTCTCCATAGTCTGAGACCCATAGTTTTTTCAGTTTTTGGGCGATTATCTTAGGTAGGGTCTCATTTTTTGCGGGGTGAGATAACGGTTTGATTGGCACTATATTGGGGTGCATATGACTTTTTGATCGCTTGCTATTACACTTTTTGTGATGTAAGGTGACAATTTCTTTTTATTTAGCACAGTTTTTATTTTTTATTTTTTACGGTGTTCATCTGAGGGGTTAGGTCATGTGATATTTTTATAGAGCCGGTTGATATAAACTCGGCGATAGCTAATATGTATACTTTTTTTTATTTATGTAAGTTTTACACAATAACAGCTTTTTTCAAACAAAAAAAATGATGTTTTAGTGTCTCCATATTCTGAACCATATTTTTTTTATTTTTTTGGGCGATTGTCTCAGGTAGTGGCTAATTTTTTGCAGGATGAGGTGACAGTTAGATTGGTACCATTTTGGTGGGCAAACGCCTTTTTGATCGCTTGCTGTTGCACTTTTTGTGATGTAAGGTGACAAAATGGTTTATTTAGCACAGTTTTTATTTTTTACGGTGTTCATCAGAGGGGTTAGGTCATGTGATATTTTTATAGAGCCAGTCGATACGGACGCGGTGATACCTAATATGTATAATTATTTTTTTCAGTTTTTGGGCGATTATCTTAGGTAGTGGCTCATTTTTTGCGGGATTAGGTGACGGTTAGATTGGTACTATTTTGGTGGGCAAACGCCTTTTTGATCGCTTGCTGTTGCACTTTTTGTGATGTAAGGTGACAAAAAAATTGTTTATTTAGCACAGTTTTTATTTTTTATTTTTTACGGTGTTCATCTGAGGGGTTAGGTCATGTGATATGTTTATAGAGCCGGTCGATACGGGCGCGGCGATACCTAATATGTATACTTTTTTTTTTTCCCCTATTTTTAACCAATTTTTTTAATCTTTATTTGGGGAAAATGACGTTTTTGTTTAATTTTACTTGAAACCTAAAATTTTTTGGGGGGAAAACTTTATTTTTTCAAATTTTTTTTTCACTTTATTTTTTGTCCCACTTTGGGACTTGAACTTTTGGGGGTCTAATCCTTTACAATGCATTCCAATACTTTTGTATTGGAATGCATTGGCTGTATGAGTAATACTGTGTGTATTACTCATACAGCTTCCGGCCTGTGAGATCCAGGGGGATGGATCTCACAGGCTCTTCACCGGAAGGCAGCGTGATGCCTTCCTTAGACATCGCGCTGCCTTCCATGCCATCGGGTCCCCCCTACAGCCGCATGGGGACCCAATGGCACCTCCGCCAGCCGCCGCCGCACAATAAAAAGCCGCAAACTGCAGGTCTGAATTGACCTGCGGTTCGCGGTGATCGCCAACACGCCTAGGTGCCTGCTTAATGATTTGATCACCTAGGTGATCGCCTAGGTGATCGCCTAGGTGCCTGCTTAATGATTTGAGCACGCACCAGGTTCCGATCACCGCCCGCCGGGCGGCGGTGATCGGAACTATACATGACGTACCGGTACGTCATGGGTCCTTAAGGACTCGGGATCCATGTCGTACCGGTACGTCATGGGTCCTTAAGGACTCGGGATCCATGTCGTACCGGTACGTCATGGGACCCTAAGGGGTTAAGGTAAGAGGTATAGACAGGGTATTGATCGGAAACAGGGGAAGTAACTGGAAAAAGTTACTGGCACAGAAAGAAGCTAGGTGGATCTTTGAATTAAATACGGTTACCCCACATGGCCTAAATTAAAGTCTAAGCTTTTCCCCATTTCTGAGTTGAACGTTTTGTAGTATCAGTAATTAACTTAAATATCTTGTTGTTTCATATATGATTTTATCTGCATCTGAGTCCTTATATTGACGGTTTTAGTTTTAATTGTATAGTCTTGTTGTTTTTAACTATTGTTCTTTATATATTTGTATTACTTTGGTGTATATATTCTATATGGGGGTCTCAGCCCTCCAGCACGGTACAAGCCTCAGATCCCAGCACACACACCTCCTGAGCTCAACTGTCAGACTGAGGTAATCCTCCTCACCTGGCAGCGCTGGCTGGTTTTTTAGGCCTGGCAAAACCCGGCCTGGAATATGGGGAGTAATCACCCACCCAGCACTTTGACTACTCCCAGTAAGAGCCGTCCCAGATCAGCTATACAGGCATACCAAGTATTAAGGTGTCAAACAGCAACTGCTGCTGACACATAAAAAACGGCTCTTACTCCACCGAGGCCAGGAACCTTGGTGACACGTACCTATCATCCACGATGAATCCTTGTACCTTCTTACAATATAAATAAATAAATATTAACATCATGCTAAGAGAAGGTTCGAGTGGGATTAGTTACAAATGACACAGTAGATACCTATGGATGATGAAAGAAGCCAAATTCAAGGAAGGATGGCCAATGTTAGCCATACCATGGTTGGGCAAACGGCTATGGACATGAATCTGAATTTGTTTTATGATAACATACCTTAGGGGATATCACATGTGATTTTGTTATAATTTCATATATTTACACTTAATAAGTATTAGTTTTTATCACTGCATGGGGTGGTTGTTCACTTGGCACCAGCACGTGTGTTGCACTTTAATTACACTTTTTATATTATTCATATATTGTATGTTTTTTGTTTTGTTATATTGATAATTATACATTCTTGCAATATATTAGTTTGATCATATTATGTATTAGAAGAATCATGTGCGTTCACGCATACAAAGGGATAAATCATTGATTTACTGTTTTTATCAATTACAGGGTTCAACTATGTTTACAATCAATATTATATCATGAAGCATGTGTTACTTACATAATGGATTAATGGACACACTATGTTGGATATGAAGTTTGGGTTAATGGTATTTATCTTTTGAAGAATTGGGACCCCCAGAACAACAGGGGTATTCCTTATTGATAATATATCTGCCCTCGTTGGTGGTGTGTAGTGGGAAAGACAGCACTGATGTGACAGGCGTGATTAAAGCTTTAGTGGATGCAGATCGGGATTTGCGTTCCACCGTGGAATGCATACCGGATATCCGGCACGGCACGTGAGTTCCACTGTGGTTTGCACTCCCGATCTGCATCCACACATATAAATATGTTGCAATGACGTATGGAAAGTGTCTTACATATTTATGTCCTTCAGTTCCTCCTCTCACTCACTAGGGAGCTTTCCACTTATTTTTCCATCCTGGTTATTCACATCTGATGAATGGTAGATTTTCTACCAGGAACCGGAAGTGATGTCCTGCGTTCCACTGTTGAAGGCACGCCATCCTTATTCCCAGTAGCCATATATTCTTTTAAGCATATCCCAATGTGTCAATATTTACCCTAATTAATAGCGTATATAAGGTCAGGATGTACAACACACTCTTATCCCCTGAGGAAGAGGGGAAACACGCCTCGGGGTCAGGACTACACTGGTCGGTATCATTTTGATGCACTATTCTTGGGAGTACTGTTCATTTACATGCACTTTGCACTTTATTTAGCTGTTTCTATTTGGATAGATAGCCTTGGTCCTCAATTTATTATTGCGTGATAAGCAGAGGTACTGTACTATCTGGGATTTATACTATGTCCTTGTCTCCTTTGTTAATTTAGCAGGTGTGAGGTATCTATATCACAAGAAATTTAGCTACACAAGTTTTTCATCTGATTATGTATGACACTTGATATGTAGTCCTATTTGTTGCTTGGATTCTATTTTAACCATTTTTGTATATGTGAGAAATAAAGTAATTATTTATATACAGTATGCTGTGTGTCTATATTTGGGGGTTGTGATCCATTTAGGTTACCCACAGCAATTAATTTTTCAGGAGCCGTATAGGTTTTTGGTGTTGACCATGGATGATCTAGTCTGATGCATCAGGAATTGGTGGTTGGAAATCCTGGCTGATCCACGCCTGATTAATCTTGAAGAAGGTCAGTTTTTCCACATTTTGGGTGGACAGGCGAGTTCTCCTTGGGGTAACTATGGCCCCCGCCACACTGAACACACGCACTTGCTCTGATACCACACTACTGCCCGGGCAGGACAGCTTTTCCAGGCCAAACTCTGCTACTTGCGGCCACAAATCCAGTTTGGCTTCCCTGTAGTCCAGCGGATCTTTAATGTGGGTTGGCAGGGGGCTGTCCAAGTATGCCACCACCTGCTGGTTCAGGTCCTGCTTCAGGTCTTGATGCTGCTGCTGGTGAGTAGTTTCTTTACTATGTGGGTAAAGAAAGCTACTCAACAGCGACTGTAGACTCAGGCAGCTGCTGATGGAGCTGGTACGTCTCCTGGCACCCCACTCTTACTCAGCAGCCATGGCAGTGGAATGTGAGCGCAGAGGGGCCCCCGGTCAGACCTGCGAGAGGATGGACGATGGCACAGATAGGCAGGCGGCCAACTGACTACATAGGATGTCTCTGTAGTAGTTCAGTTTGTCCTCCCTCTCAGCGGGTGTAAAAAAGGCCCACATTTTGGACCAGTAGAGAGGGTCCAACAAGGTGGAGAGTTAGAAATCATCCCTCTGCCAAATGGTGACAATTCTGCTGTCACTATGCAAGCAAGTGAGCATGGATCGGGCCATTTGTGCAAGTGACTCGGATGGACTCCCTGCCTCCATCTCCACTGCATACTGCCACGGTGTGTCTGGGTCCTCTGCCTCTTCTTCCTCATTGCCCTGTAGCTCCTCTGGCTGCTCCTGCTCCTCCTCTCCTGTCACCTGAGTAGAAACACCACCCATTTATCTACACATTGCCTGTGCCATAATGTCCTCCTCCCCCTCCTCTTCCAGTTCAGCCCCCACAGGGCTCAAGTGGCTGTGAGATCTAGGCGCCACGTCTCTTGCCCCCTGACCAGCCATTGTTACCAGCATCTGTTCCAGGATATAAAGCAGTGGCCGACTGAGTCCAAGCTGTAGTTATTGTGGTATTAGTCAAAGTGGAGTCAGCATTTGTATTATGCAGGAAACACATGGTAGAGAGTGGCAGAAGAGAGTCAGAGAGCAAGCAAAAGTCACTCAAGATGTTTAAGGTTCCTGCAAGAGTGTGCCTAATTGTGATCTATGGGGACAGCTTTGCATCCTAACACATTGGGTGGGACAAGCTCTTTAATAAATGTAATGCAAAGCATGGACGCCAGTTTTTTGGGTGGAAATTGCACCAGAATTCTTGTGCATTTTGATTAGTAAATCTTCCCCACTGCCATAAATATGGCCCTAATCAGACCAGACCAAATCCGTATGCTGATGTATCCACTGAAAGGAGAAGGTTGCCACTAAAGAGCTAAGTAAATTCAGACACAGCAGTCACTTTTATGATTGCTACAATTTATTCTGGCCAAAGATTAGTACAGTCTTGCTATTTGTGCAGTGCAGGGGCTCATTCACTTTGAATGGTAATAGCGGCACAGTGGTCCACTAAGGAAATACTAGGGCCACTGTCTGGAACCACAGCCACCATACTTAGAAACTTCAACCAATGTGGTTGGTAGGAAGCTAAAGCTACCCCTAGATTTAGGAAATGATTGTGGAGCTCCCTAGAAGCAGACCTACAAGAATGAGAAAGGCTGGAAATCGGCAAACTTCTAGAAATTTGTTTAATGTTTGATTAATTAAAAAACAACATTCAATTCATGCAGGTTCGGACTGGCCCACTGGGGAGGCGGGGGATTCCTCGGTAGTCCCCCAGTCTCCTGTGCCTAGAGATAAGAGGGAGGAATAATTATTTCTCTTGTTTCTCAGGAGAGATAATTATTGTAGCCACTAGGTGGCAGTATCGCACAGTGATGCAGCCTCCTACTGGTGTAAATTGTACTGGAGGCCCCGCAGTATCTTCTAAGCTTCCCGGGCTGCTGGCTGTGATCGAGGAGATAACATGTCTGGCCATCCTCCTGCCCTCCCTGCTGTCACAAAACTGTGGTTGCTGAAGAGAAGGACTCCTCTGCGGTGCTGGGCTGATTTCTCAGGTGTGTGACAGTAGTGAGCTGTAGGAGACTGTAAGGGGGATATAGGGGATTGTTTATAGTAGACTCAGATCTGTGAATGTGTGCTGCTTTCTGCAGAGTTCAGAGTGGCATTGGGGGGGACTCTGCTCTAGGCCCCCCAATGCCTCTGCTTTAGGTGTACCCCCATTAGTGCCACAGCTCCACGTCCCCCAATGCCCTTACTCTAAATGCACCCCTAATATTGCCTCTTCTCCAGTTGCCCCCCTTATACCTCTGCTCCAGGATCCCCACTATTACCCTGCATCACGTGACCCTAATGCCTCTGTTTCAGTTATGACTCTCCATTTGTGCCCTTTGCTCACGTTACTCCTCTAGTACCTTTGATTGGGTTTGTTAAAAGTTGTGACCTGCAAAGGGGGTTGGACTTATAAATGAAAAATTCTGAACAGTGCTTCAAATTCTCCAGTATTGACCCGTATGGTTTACATGGCGGCAGTGATGACATTCTGTATTTGCAGGCATTACTGCTGCCATGTAGAGAGATACTGGTGGTGGAGTGGTGTAGGATTTAAATGGGTTGTCCAGGTTTTCAAGTTATTCTTTCCACACCATAGGGCATAACTATATGATTAGTGGGGTCCGATTTTGCGAACCCCACTGATCCAAGAAACGGGTCCTGTTCCCCCTTTTTGATGGTGTGGCAGCCTACACATATGCCCTGCTGCTCCAATAATTCTCATTGGGACCACTGAAATTAGAGATGAGCAAATTTTTCAAAAATTCAATTTGCCGGTTTGCCAAATTTTTCGGGAAAAAGTCGGTACGATGGCACCGATGGCACCGATGGCTGGGAAGACAGCACTAAATCCTCCGGGCACTCTCTGTTGCAGGGAGCACCAGCCAGATGGAAGTTGAGGTGCCCATGATGGTATAGGTGTAAGGTGCTTTTGCAGCTGGGCCCCTGTGTTGTTTGTGATGCCAGCACCCTAAGGTGCAAATGTTCAGTGTAGCAGTAGAAATGATGAGGAGTCGGTGGTAATCGAACAGTTGAACATTTACTGAATCAATTGTCTCCAGGTATTCAGTACAGATACAGTTCATTTGTATGGCATGAGTGATGACTCAGAAATAGGTTCAGTAGTATTCCTTTTATTAGGTTTACACAATTGTCAGTTAGGGAGTTCTCTAATACTTTAGCTTTACAGGCGAAGAATAATTAGATTTACTTTAAGTCCTCTTTCTATAGCACTCAGGTACTAAATATACTGTTTTCTACTTATCTTGAGCTATCCAATAAGGGTGCTTCTCCCTCATGGCAGGCAAACTCTCTGTGGCATTATTTGCAGGATGCTCTCCTGAAATATTCAGGTTCACTATATCCCGGAAGGCGTCTAGTGAATAAGGATAATTATGGCCTTTAATCATCCAGTTGTGTCCATTTACTTGGAAAGTTTTGCTTGGTCACTTGTGCTTGTGAAGTCCATAGGCCAGACTCAGCTCTAACATTCACTAGGCTTGCTTTATATTTAGACGTAGACTTACTGTCCAGTGCTAAGCTGCTGTAACTACTCGTAGTTTGTCCTCTCCAGGATTGATCAGGTCCCAGAGGAAAGAAATTGCAGCCACATTGTGTATAAGGCCTGTTTCTCTCCTCCATTAACTTACTTCTCATCTCTCAGAATCTCACACACTGACTAACTACTTCCTTTCTGTTCTGTCTAAGTAATGACAGCACCACCTAGGGGTGGATAGATGTAATGACAATGCCAGCCTAATAAATAGGAAATACCATACATTGCAAATACATTAGATAAATAGGCAGCTGTTTAAAGTGTCCATTTTACACACATATGTAGGACACTGCACATACGCCTTCTCTAGGTCAGCATTTGCTCAATAAACCATCAGTATTGCTAATAGTGATGGACGAACATCTGCCGGGACGGTTCGCGAACGCGATCAAATGTTCGCGAACCACAAGTTCGCGGCGGGTCCCATTTATTTTAATTGCAGGCGAACCTGAAAAACTTTTAGCTCATATTTGCAACAAAGAAATAATTTCTAGAAGTGCACAAATAGTCCCACAACATGGACAGTGACATACCAGATGTATTATTCGAATTTGCGATCTCCATAAAAAAAAAAATTCTATACAAAATATTGGCAATATAATTTTCGCCTACGCGCATGCGCAAATGCACAATACAGTACCCAAATGCACTATAAATAAAGTATATTGGTATATAACACCCCGCTTCAATCAGTTTTTTTGCGGGACAACTGGTATATCACACCAGTATAAATTGTTTGTTCCAGTAACGCTTGTCCTTCTATATACCTGCAGTATCGCAGCAGAACCGCACACAACTGCCGCACAATACAAATGCACTATAGTATACCGTCTAACATAGAAAGTATATTATAACATTGTACAAGGAAGGCAATCCATTAGAATATACATGAAGATAAAACGTAACCTTTAATAATTTTACTATGAGGGTCCATTCACACGTCCGTAAGTGTTTTGCGGATCCGCAAAACACGGACACCGGCAATGTGCATTCCGCAATTTGTGGACCGCACATCGCCGGCACTATAATAGAAAATGCCTAATCTTGTCTGCAATTGCGGACAAGAATAGGACATGTTCTATTTTTTTTCGGAAACAGAAGCACAGATGCGGAAGTGCGGATCCGCAAACACGGATGCGGACAGCACATTCCGGTCCCATTAAAAATTTATGGGTCGGCACCCGTCCCGCAAAATTGCGGAACGGATGCGGACCCATTTTGCAGACGTATGAATTGAAAAGATATTCTTCAAAATGAAAATAAATTAAATTATTAAAGTTAAGCAAAAAGCATAGATGTGGTCGGCAATAACAAGTGCTCGGCGGCACAGATTCAGGTGCTCGGCGGCACCAAATCAGAAACCATATGTCCTACCACAATCCGGGGGGTTCCAGTGCACATCCATGAATCCCGGAGGGAAAGCAAAAAACATCTATCCCTGGGCTAGATTATGATATGGTATTGAAGGACAGGGGGGCAAAGAACTGTCCCTGATATTGCCCTAGTTTTATAACAAGAAAGGTGAGGGGGAGATGATATTTACTGATGAGGAACAAAGGGCTGTACAAATCCTATGCGACTTGATGGATGAACAGGAGAACCCCACAGGGGTGAGTAAAATAACTAAGTCATTACTCCCCAAATCGAAGAAATTTCCACCAACATCACTATATGCCAATGTGGACATTTTTGTGAAACTGGTGACGGAAGAACTAAGGACGATTCCGAAATTCACGGCAGGTGATAATCTGAACAGACAGTAATGTCTAGCATTGAAGCAATCAAATAAAATGGAGGATATGGTGATAAAACTCTCTGATAAAGGAGGTAATGTAGTGGTCTGGCCAATTAAAATGTTCGTACGAGAAACATTCCGACAACTGAGAGATTCCAAATGTTCTAAGAAATTGAAATATAGTCCATTATACACATTCCACTGCGAACTTGGTGAAATCCTTGAGAGAGCGGTTGTGAAAGGGGTGATCAGCACGAAGGAGCAGAAATGTTTACTAGTGGAGCATCCAACAGTGGCGACATTCTATATGTTGCCCAAAGTACATAAGAATGAGAATATTCCACCTGGTGGTCATATTGTATTAGGTAGGAATAATGTGTAAAACGATTTGCAAATTGGTTGATTATACTTTGAAACCTTTGGTTGAGAATCTCCCATCCTATCTTAAGGACATAGGTGATTTATTACGGAAGCTCGCTGGACTACAATTGGAGGAGGATATGATCATTGTGACGTGTGATGTTGAGACACTCTACACATCCATCCGTCATGAGGATGGGATATTAGCCGCCACACATTTTTAGATGACATCCAACATCGGAGGTGAGTACGGAACATTTGTATTGGAACTACTCAACTTTGCACTACGACGTAACTTTTTCACGTTTAGGGGATCCTACTACCTACTACCTACAGCTCCAGGGAAGTGCTATGGGGGTGGCTTGTGTGCCCTCGTATGGGAATATTTTCCTGGGGCTGTGGGAGAGGAGGATCTTCCTAACTGATCCCAGCAAACAGATCGAGAAAGTCTATCTGTGGAGTTGATATATTGACGACATTCTCATGATTTGGCAGGGCACACTTGGAAGATCACACTCATTAGGGAGCTTTCCACTTATTTTTCCATCCTGGTTAACTACACATTTGATGAATGGTAGATTTTCTACCAGGAACCGGAAGTGATGTTTTTCGTTTCCACTGTGGAACGCACGTCATCCTTATTCCCAGTAGCCATACATTCTTTAAAGCATTTTCCCATGTGTCAATATTTGCGAATTTGAGCATATAAGGTCAGGATGTACATTACACATCCCCTGAGGAAGCGACGGCGAAACGCGCTTCGTGTTCAGGACTACATTGGTCAGTATCATTTTTATGCACTATTCTTGGGAGTACTGTTCATTTACATGCACTTTGCACTTTATTTAGCTGTTTCTATTTGGATAGATAGCCTTAGTCACTATTTAAGAAATGTAATTCCTCATGGGTTGAGGGTACAGGTCTTTTCCTCCTATGGATTTGAAGTTGAACAGTTGAATACACAATGGGAAGAGGCGTACAATCTGTGCTCCACTACTTTTATGAGGTTGCTAATTGCTTCAAATGACACAATGTTATTAGCTGTAGATAAACAGTTGAAGAGTGTGGAGGAACAACTTAACCAGTTAATCAATAAGGCCGATATAGAAACTTTTAAAATGGAGATTGATGAGGCACATAAATTATGGGAGAAACAAATTAAGCAACGTAAAACTAACAAATTTCAGAGAGATTTACAGGATTTTGAGCAGAATCGTGTGTATAGATGGAAGCAGAACAGACGAGAACAATGCAGTAGGATTGCCTCAGTTTCCTCCTTTGTCTCCACTGATGGTGAGGGGATCTATCAGGAGGGTAATCCCAGACCTTATGCAACACGATATGGGCAAAAACAGAAGGAAGAGGCGAAAAATCGTTCTTCTGGCAAAAGATTCCATGCAACAGGAGAGCCTAACCACCAAAGACTCCAGGTAATAAATCTTTCCAACAGGACACTGACTGAGGGACAGTTAAAGATCCTGAGTCTGGGCCTGAATTTTATCCCTAAAACCAGATTTGATCTTTTTACAGCGTTAAAAAATTTGAATATGTTAGCACGCAATCAGATTTTTAAGAAGTTTTATCACAAGAATGGTGAGGGGGAGATGATATTCACTGATGAGGAACAAAGGCTGTACAAATCCTATGAGAATTGATGGATTAACAGGAGAACCGCACAGGGGTAAGTAGAAACCTATGTCATTACTTCCCAAATCGAAGAAATTTCCACGAACATCACTATATGCCAATGTGGACATTTTTGTGAAACTGGTGACGGAAGAACTAAGGACGATTCCGAAATTCACGGCAGGTGATAATCTCAACAGACAGCAACGTCTAGCATTGAATCAATTAAATAAAATGGAGGATGTGGTGATAAAACCCTCCGATAAAGGAGGTGATGTAGTGGTCTGGCCAATTAAAATGTATGAACGAGAAGCATTCCGACAACTGAGAGATTCCAAATGTTATAAGAAATTGAAATATAATCCATTATACACATTCCACTGCGAACTTGGTGAAATCAGTGATCAGCACGAAGAAGCAGAAATGTTTACTAGTCGAGCATCCAACAGTGGCGACATTCTATATGTTGCCCAAAGTACATAAGAATGAGAATATTCCACCTGGTCGTCCTATTGAATCAGGTAGGAATAATATGTGTGAACCGATTTGCAAATTTGTTGATTATACTTTAAAACCTTTGGTTGAGAATCTCCCATCCTATCTTAAGGATACAGGTGATTTATTACGGAAGCTCGCTGGACTACAATTGTAGGAGGATATGATCATTGTAACGTGTGACGTTGAGACACTCTACACATCTATCCGTCATGAGGATGGGATATTAGCCGCCACACATTTTTAGATGACATCCAACATCGGAGGTGAGTACGGAACATTTGTATTGGAACTACTCAACTTTGCACTACGACGTAACTTTTTCACGTTTAGGGCATCCTTCTACCTACAGCTCCAGGGAACCGCTATGGGGGCGGCTTGTGTGCCCCTCCATGCGAATATTTTCCTGGGGCTGTGGGAAAGGAGGATCTTCCTAACTAATCCCAATCGAACAGATCGAGAAAGTCCACCTGTGGAGTCGATATATTGACAACATTCTAATGATTTGGCAGGGCACACTGGAAGATCACACTCAGAGCTTTCCACTGATTTTTTCCATCCTGGTTTTCCAAACATGTGATGAGTGGTAGATTTTCTACCAGGAACCGGAAGTAATGTTTTTCGTTTCCACTGTAGAACGCACGGCCATCCTTATTCCCAGTAGCCATATATTATTTTAAGCATTTCCCCATGTGTCAATATTTGCCCTATTTAATAGAGTATATAAGGTCAGGATGTACAACACACTCTTCCCCTGAGGAAGCGATGGCGAAATTCGCGTCAGGATCAGAACTACACTGGTTAGTATCATTTTTACGCACACTATTCTTGTAAGTACTGTTGATTTACATGCACTTTTAACTTTGGTTAGATAGTCTTGGTCATCTATTTATTATTGCGTGATAGGCAGAGGTACTCTACTATCTGGGATTTATACTATGCCCTTGTCTCCTTTGTTAATTTAGCAGGTGTGAGGTATCTATATCACAAGAAATTTAGCTACACAAGTTTTGCATCTGACTATGTATGACACTTGATATGTAGTCCTATTTTATTCCTGTTTGTTTGCTGCTTGGATTCTATTTTAACCATTTTTGTATATGTGAGAAATAAAGTAATTATTTATATACAGTATGCTGTGTGTCTATATTTGGGGGTTGTGATCCATATTGGTTACCCACAGCAATTAATTTTTCAGGAGCCATATAGGTTTTTGGTGTTAATTTACCTGCAATAATAGTGTGCTCTTTGTTTTTGCAGAGGTTTATATATATTCTATAACAGTGGATTATCTGGCCCGGGAAGCTTCGGGGAAAACTCAGGCTGAAGCTATTTTTAATGGAGACAGCAATATTACACAGGATTTGGAACAAAGAAACATACGAGAAATAAAGGTGAATTTTAAAAATCTTTTACACAAGCGTTTGAAGATTTGGTGGAATAAGACCTCTATGGAGCAATACATAGTAAGAAATTGAATTCCTCGTGGGAAGATTCCAAATGTTATAAGAAATTGACATATAATCCATTATATACAATCCAGGTTCTGGTAGACTGAGAGTTGTTGATAGAAGATATGTCACACAGTCTGTGGCTCTCCATACTTCATTTGCAGCACTTTCAGAGTGCAAGAGCAACATGGAGGATGGCTTAAGCACAGTGGGTGAGAAACAATCATCTCCCATGCCTAAAGTATGCAAGACTGCAGCCAAAGACAAAAAGGAGAAGGTGAGGACTGATAGTAAGCAGCTGTTGGTGGGTGACTCCATCATAAGAGGTGTGAAGTTTGAGGAAAATGGTGTTGTGAGATGTCTCCCTCGTGCTACCGCTAGCAGGGATAGACAACGGATCCTTAATATTGTTAGGCAAGCAAAGCAGGAAAGAGAGGTGGATGTTATTGTCCATCTTGGGACAAATGATCTGGCTTGCAATGAGGTTTCAAAGGTGAAGGAAGCTTTTCACACACTTGGAAATTATACACGGGAGGTTGCATCAACTGTTTCATTCTCTGCAGTTTTGCCTATGCATAACATTCAGCATGACAGGAAGATGTGCATTAAGGAATTCAATGTATGGCTTGGTGAATGGTGTCTGAACCAAGGGTTTGGCTTTGTGTCTCATGTTAGCTCTCGTTGGAATGGAAAGGAACTGTACAAGAAAGATGGTTTGCATCTTTCTCTCAAGGGAACGAATGTCCTCAGTGAACAATTCCAAGTATTTTCTAAGAAGCATTTAAACTAGGAAAGGGGGGCAAAAGAGTGATAATCCAGCAGTCCCCCGGAACAATGCGAGAAGATGCCAGTAGCACAAAGGTTGAAAAATGACAAGCTCAGATTCTTGTCTACAAATGCTCGCAGTTTAGGGAATAAGATCATTGAACTTGAGGCTATAATGGCATCTGAGAATTTAGATTTAGTGGCTGTTACTAAGACGTGGTTCAATGGGAGCAATGACTGGGATATAACAATGCCAGGGTTCTCTCTATACAGGAAAGACAGATAAGGCAAGAAGGGGGAGGGGTGGCCCTCTATGTGAAAGATAGCATGAAATCTAATTTGATACAAGTTAGCGAGACCAATTTAGAGTCAGTTTGGGTTACGTTGCAGCTTGATAATCATAAGGTAACTCGTGTAGGTGTGATATATAGACCACCTAGCCAAGTCAAATAATTAGATGATCTACTAGTTGAGGACATAGCTAAAATGTCATTGAAGGAGGAAGTTATCATTATGGGAGACTTTAATCTTCCTGATGTAAACTGGAAAACCAAAATAGCTAGTTCTGCCAGGAGTACAGATATTCTAAATTCCCTACTGGGATTATCTCTACAGCAAGTAGTTGAGGAGCCAACCCGGAAGGAGGCCTTTTTAGATTTAGTATTCACAAATGGGAATTTGGTATCTGATATTACTGTAGGGGAAAGCTTGGGATCTAGTGATCACCAGTCAGTGTGGTTTACTATAAGTACAGTGACTGAGTCACACCACACAAAAACAAAAGTTGTAGATTTTAGAAAAACTGACTTTTCTAAAATTAGATTAGTGGTATACGAGTCCCTATCAGATTGGAACCAGTCACAATGGAGTCCAGGAGAAATTGGCCTACTTAAAAGTGGCACTATTGAAGGCAACAGAAAATTGCATTAGGCTTGTCAGTAAAAGCAAAAAAGGAAGAGACCACAGTGGTACTCAGCAGAAGTGGCCAAAATCATTAAAAACAAAAAGATAGCATTTAGTAATTATAAAAATAAAAAAAAAACGAGGATGACAGGCAAATTTATAAGATTAAGCAAAGAGAGGCCAAACAAGTTATAAGAGCTTTGAAAGCACAGGCAGAAGTGAAATTAGCTCAGTCAGTGAAAAAAGGCGATAAGACATTCTTCAGATACTTAAATGAAAAAAGGAAACTAAAACAAGGAATTACCAAAATAAAAACAAAATAAGGAAGGTACAGTCAGGTCCATAAATATTGGGACATTGACACAATTCTAACATTTTTGGCTCTATACACCACCACAATGGATTTGAAATAAAAAGAACTAGATGTGCTTTAACTGCAGACTGTCAGCTTTAATTTGACGGTATTTACATCCAAATCAGGTGAACGGTGAAGGAATTACAACAGTTTGCATATGTGCCTCCCACTTGTTAAGGAACCAAAAGTAATGGGACATAATAATCATAAATCAAACTTTCACTTTTTAATACTTGGTTGCAAATCCTTTGCAGTCAATTACAGCCTGAAGTGTGGAACGCATAGACATCACCAGATGCTGGGTTTCATCGCTGGTGATGCTCTGCCAGGCCTCTACTGAAACTGTCTTCAGTTCCTGCTTGTTCTTGGGGCATTTTCCCTTCAGTTTTGTCTCCAACAAGTGAAATGCATGCTCAATCGTATTCAGGTCAGGTGATTGACTTGGCCATTGCATAACATTCCACTTCTTTCCCTTAGAAAACTCTTTGGTTGCTTTTGCAGTATGCTTTGTGTCATTGTCCATCTGCACTGTGAAGCGCCGTCTAATGAGTTCTGAAGTATTTTGGCTGAATATGAGCAGATAATATTGCCCAAAACACTTCAGAATTCATCCTGCTGCTTTTGTCAGCAGTCACATCATCAATAAATACAAGAGAACCAGTTCCATTGGCATCCATACATGCCCACGCCATGACACTACCACCACCATGCTTCACTGATGAGGTGGTATGCTTAGGATCATGAGGCAAACTCTAATCTGGCCTTCATGTTTTTGAGGCTCACTAATGGTTTACATCTTGTGGTGAACCCTCTGTATTCACTCTGGTGAAGTCTTCTCTTGATTGTTGACTTTGTTACACATACACCTACTGTCATGCCCCACTCTGACGATGTGCGGAGGTCGGCCAGGATAGCAGCACGAGTTTAGTGTTTGTTTTGGAGCCGTGCTGGATCCGCCTTTCATCAGGTGCACTGGGTGGGGTCATTAGTTTAAATAGCACACCATCCCAGTGCTCTGAGCGGATTATAGGAATCATTGTGGTCTTGGAAGCAAGGAAGGAAGGTTGTCTGTTCCAGCTCAGAAAGATAAGTGTGATTTCTAGTTTGGTTGTTTTGTGTCATCTCTCCCATCCAGGTTCTGTGCGAGCAGGCTGCTCCTATTTCCCCTCTTCACCATCTCAGGGAAGTTAGGGTGTTTTCAGCCCAGGCACGGGGACACATCATACCTACCACCAAGGTCTGCATGTGGGCTGAGCAGTGCAGGGAAAGAGGTCAGGGATTAGCTAGGAGGTGACCCTTCCCCTGTCTCTCGCCCAGAGCCTGGTTGGTGGGTTATCTGTGAGTCTGAGTGCACGCCCGCTGTGACATTATAATCCGCCTTACTGTGACTGCCATTACTCAGCGGTTTTTTGATGGCGTCAATTGAAGCACTGGTTAACAACTTGCAGGGGCTATCCCTAGAGATTGTGGAGCTACGTGGTTCGGTCACACGGTGTTAGAATGCTCTGGCAGCTGGTGCAGGTCAAATTTGTGTGGAGCCTAAAGTGGCTCTTCCTGATCGATTTTCAGGAGGTACGGTTGACTTTATCCGTTTTAGAGAATCCTGCAAATTGTACTTTCGGCTGCGTCCATCGTCGTCAGGTGATGAGAGTCAGATGATAGGTATAATTATTTCTCTCCTTAAAGTGGACGCTCAATCCTGGGCCTTTTCTCTGCCACCTGGTTCTCGGGCCCTCCGGTCGGTGGAGGAATTTTTTAAGGCTCTGGGATTAATCTACGATGACCCAGATCGGGTCTCGATGGCAGAGTCGAGATTACGTAATTTGTTTCAGGGGGATCATACTGCAGAGGCTTACTGTGTTGAGTTTAGGAGGTGGGTTACTGAATCAGAGTGGAATGATCCCGCGTTACGTAGTCAGTTTTGTCACGGGTTATCTGAAAGATTGAAGGATGCCCTTGCTTTTCATGAATACCCAGACACTTTGGAGAACGCCATGTCTTTAGCAGTACGGCTAGATAGACGTACCTCAGAGAGAGGTATAGGGCTCCCCCTGCGCAAGGTATCCCTTCTGTGAGTGGTTTCGTCTCTACTGCCTCCCCGGGTGATGTTACAGGTAACTCTGGGGTAGCGGAGGAACCCATGCAGTTGGGTCAGGTTTCTTGTCATTCTGATAGTAGAGACTTTAGGAAAGTGCACAAACTATGTTACTATTGTGGAAAGAGGGGTCATTTTATTTTGCTTGTCCATATGTTAAACCACAGGTGGAAGAGAAAAAGAAAAAAGAAAAAAAAACTTCCCTGACACTCGGTAGTATGAATGGTGTGGTGGAGCAGGCAGGTATGCAAGCTCCCTGCAGTTCCCGTTTTCTCCTTCCAGCTATGGTGGCGCTAGAGTCAAAAAATGTTTTTGTTGATGTATTCCTTGATTGTGGTGCTGGGGTAAACCTAATTGACTTTCTTTTTCTTCAAAACCTAGGACTAAGTACTTGCACTTTAGAGAACGAGATTCGTGTTTTTGCAATTGACTCTCCCCCTCTTTCTCAAAGGAGCCTTACTCACATTGTTCATGGTATTCACTTAAGGGTGGGTGATTCACATGTTGAAATTATTTCTTGTTTTGTCATGAAGGATTTGCCAGCTCCTATAGTTTTGGGTTTGCCATGGTTGACTAGACATAACCCAATTATAGACTGGCAAGCGAGACAAATCATTGGTTGGAGTGAGTTTTGTTCAGATAATTGTCTTGGCACATCTATCTCTGGTGTGTCCATTACGGCTTTACCTCAGTATCTCTCGGATTTTGCGGATGTCTTTTCGGAGGGTGGGGCTCAGGAATTGCCCCTCATCGAGACTATGATTATCCAGTTAATCTCATTCCGGGGGCTAAGTTTCCAAAGTCTCGGCTTTACAACCTCTCTCAACCCGAAAGAGAGATCATGTGAAAGTATGTGGCCGAGAGTTTGGCAAAGGGTCATATTAGACCATCTAAGTCTCCAATGGCAGTAGGTTTGTTCTTTGTAAAGAAAAAGGATGGATCACTGAGACCGTGTTTGGATTTCCGGGAATTGAACCGTATTACAGTCCGGGATCCATATCCCCTTCTTTTGATCTCTGATCTTTTTGATCAGATTGTTGGAGCCAAGGTGTTCTCCAAGTTGGATTTGAGGGGAGCATACAATCTGATCAGAATCAAGGAAGGGGATGAGTGGAAAACGGCCTTCAATACGCACGAGGGTCATTTTGAGAACCTGGTGATGCCTTTTGGGTTGACGAACGCGCCAGCAGTATTTCAGCGATTCGTCAATGACATTTTTCATCACTTGGTAGGGAGGTTCGTAGTAGTTTACCTGGATGACATTTTGATTTATTCTCCTGATTTGAAGACCCATCAGGATCATGTGAGACAGGTTTTGACGATCCTTCGGGAGAATAAGTTGTATGCCAAATTAGAGAAATGTTTGTTTGCGGTGCAAGAGCTTCCGTTCTTGGGATACATGCTTTCTGATTCCGGTTTTCGTATGGACCCTGAAAAGGTCCGGGCGGTTCTGGAGTGGGACCGACTAGACAATCAGAAAGCTTTGATGCGGTTCTTGGGGTTTACGAATTATTATAGAAAATTTATTTCGAATTATTCTTCCATAGTAAAACCTCTTACTGATATGACCAAGAAGGGTGCCGATGTCTCTGTCTGGTCGGATGAGGCATTGCAGGCCTTTTCGGCTATTAAGGAGCATGTTGCGTCTGCTCCCATTCTGGTGCAGCCGGATGTGTCTCAACCATTCGTAGTGGAGGTTGATGCATCAGAGGTGGGGGTCGGGGCGGTGCTGTCTCAGGGTTCATCTCCTGGCAAGTGGGTCCCGTGTGCCTTCTTCTCCAAGAAGCTCTCGGTCGCCGAGAGGAATTATGATGTTGGAGATAGAGAGTTGTTGGCTATCAAGTTGGCCTTTGAGGAATGGCGCCACTGGTTTAAGGGGGCGTCTCACCCCGTTACAGTGTATACTGACCATAAGAATTTGGCTTACCTGCAATCTGCCAAGCGTCTGAACCCTAGGCAGGCCAGATGGTCACTGTTTTTTGCCAGGTTAAATTTTGTGATTACCTTTCGCCCAGGGGGTCAAGAACGTCAAGGCAGATGCCTTGTCTCGCAGCTTTCCTGGGGGAGGTGATTCAGAAGATCCTGCTCCGATTTTGGCGGATAGGGTGGTGGTCTCTGCTCTGTACCCTGAATTGGAGATGGAGGTGTTGGGAGCCCAGGAGAGGGCTCCTGGTTCCTGTCCCCCAGGGAGGTTGTTTGTTCCTGAGGGCCTACGATACAAGGTGTTCAAGGAACATCACAATACTGTTCTCGCTGGACATCCTGGTGGTAAGTCCACCTGTGATCTAGTATCCCGGAGGTTCTGGTGGCCAGGGTTACGTAAGAGCATTGAGAATTACGTGACAGCTTGTGAAACCTGCGCTCGGTCAAAGGTTGCTGATACTCGACCGCCTGGTTCGCTTCTTCCATTGTCTATTCCGTCTCGTCCTTGGACGCATTTGTCTATGGACTTTATTACGGATCTGCCGAGTTCCTCCGGGAGAACAGTGATTTTGGTGGTAGTTGACCGTTTCAGTAAAATGGCTCACTTTTTACCACTAACGAATCTGCCTAACGCTAAGACTCTTGCGCAGATTTTTGTGGATAATATTGTGAAATTGCATGGTATTCCTTCAGACGTGGTCTCTGATAGGGGCACGCAGTTTGTCTCCAGGTTTTGGAGGGCGTTCTGCTCTCGGCTTGGCATTCAACTTTCATTCTCTTCGGCTTTTCATCCGCAGTCGAATGGACAGACGGAGCGTACTAATAAAAACCTGGAGACCTACTTGAGGTGCTTTGTGGCTGAGAATCAGGAGGACTGGTCCTCATTCTTGTCCTTAGCAGAATTTGCGTTGAATAACCATAGGCAGGAGTCCACGGGTAAGTCGCCATTTTTTGGCGCATACGGTTTCCATCCTCAGTTTCGGTACCTTTTCTGGGTCTGGTTCCTCTGGGATGCCAGAGGAGGAGAGATTCTTTTCTGCCTTATCCTCCATCTGGCGGAGGATTCAAGGGAATTTGGAGAGGATGAGTGAGATGTATAAACGAATGGCTGACAGGAGACGTGTGACTGGTCCGGACCTTTGTGTGGGTGATCTGGTGTGGTTGTCCTCTAAGAATATCAAATTGAGAGTGCCATCTTGGAAACTGGGTCCTAGATTTATTGGTCCGTATAAAATTTCTGCGGTAATCAATCCTGTGGCGTTTCGGCTGGATCTTTCGCAGACTTGGAGGATCCATGATGTGTTCCACAGGTCTTTACTAAAAAAATACGTGAGACCGGTGGAACCATCGCCATTGCCTCCTCCTCTTGTTCTGGTTGAGGGAAACTTGGAGTTTGAGATCTCCAGGATTCTCGACTCGAGAGTTCTTCGGGGTTCCCTTCAGTACCTGGTGCACTGGAGGGGATACGGTCCTGAGGAGAGGATGTGGGTTCCGGCAGTGGATGTCAACGCCAGCCGACTGGTGAGGGCTTTTCATAGGTCCCATCCGGATAAGGTTGGTCCGGGGTGTCTGGAGGTCACCCGTAGAGGGGGGGGTACTGTCATGCCCCACTCTGACGATGTGTGGAGGTCGGCCAGGATTGCAGCACGAGTTTAGTGTTTGTTTTGGAGCCGTGCTGGATCCGCCTCTCATCAGGTGCACTGGGTGGGGTCATTCGTTTAAAGGGCTCACCAGCCCAGTGCTCTGAGCGGATTATACAAATAATTGTGGTCTTGGAAGCTAGGAAGGAAGGTTCTCTGTCTGTTCCAGCTCAGAGAGATAAGTGGGATTTCTGGTTTAGTTATTTTGTGTCATCTTTTCCATCCAGGTTCTGTGCGAGCAGGCTGCTCCTATTTCCCCTCTTCACCATCTCAGGGAAGTTAGGGTTTTGTCAGCCCAGGCACCGGGACACCTCATACCTACCTTAAAGGTCTGCAGGTGGGCTAAGCAGTGCAGGGAAAGAGGTCAGGGATTAGCTAGGAGGTGACCCTTCCCTGGCAGACAAGGCCACAAATTATGTTCTTTGCCCAAAAAGTTTTTTTTTTTAGTAACAGACTATGACAGCCGTATCTAAAGCATGTAGCTCACACTGACAGATGCAGCAAGGGCTGTAAAATTTTGTATTTTGCCCAAAATGGGTGTTTTTTAAAACCGAGAAAATTATAGCTGTATTTCTAGCTTAAATTGCACACTGACTAATGCGGCAGAGGCCACAGATGGAGTGTATTGCCAAAAATGGGTGTTTTTTAAAAGCCAGAAAATTATTGAAGTATTTCAAGCTTGTTTTTAACAATCACAGATGCAGCAAAGGCTGCGATATTAAGTACTTTGCCCAAAAAGGGTGTTTTTTTATAACAGAATATGACAGCGGTATCTAAAGCGTGTATCGCACACTAACAGATGCCACAGCATAGGGAGAGATATGTTAAGCGTTCATGTGCTAGGAACAGTGTTGCTGAAAGTGATTAATGAAAGAATATTGGAGAACGAGAGAGCAGGGAGAGTGTAGAGAGAGTGCAGGGAGTTATGTTTTTATTATTTTTTAATCAATTGACATTAAACTTAGCATTCTGTATTAAAGAATACAATTACTTTCCATTATAGCCATGTTATAATGGAAAATAATAAAATCTACAGAACACCAAACCCAAACCTGAACTTCAGTGAATAACTCCGGGTTCGGGTCTGGGTACCACATTCAGTTTTTTCTCATGCACGTGCAAAACGCATTGCACTCGCGTAGAGAAAAATGAACAACGGAACGCAATCGCAGTCAAAACTCACTGAAATTGTGTGCCTACTCGCACGATTTTCCCTGAACGCACCTGCATTGCATCCAGCCATCACCGGCGACACCCGTGTGAAAGAGGCCTTAGAGTTCTGGAATGCATTGTATAACGCTGACAACATTATGTTTGTCTTATACAATACATTCCAGAACTCTAAGGGTTACATAGCATCATAAATCAATATAATACTATGCTACCTTGTCAGTCCTAGATACTGAGATCAATATGGGAGCTTCTGCAGACACACGCTGCGAGTTCAATGCATTGTACTCGCTCGTGTGAAATCGGCCTGTCAATTTTGTGGGAGGTTTTGGCCGTACATTGTTTCCATTCTTTAATTCTGGCCATGCCATTCCAATTCTCTGCTCCATATTTGCCCCAAGTGCCATTGTTGCTACCACTCCCCCTACCGACAACAGTACTATAGCTCATATATGAGCCTATAAACAAAGTTTTAGAATTTTTAATTTTGTTCTATCAGGGATTTTTAAAATGAGATTTAAACTAGAAATTGCTCATTTCTTATGCTGGCCTGCCATCTGGTGGCCAAAATAAAAATTTCAGCATGAACACTTAAAGCCTGGTCAAAGAGGCTTATAGTGTTCGGCGCAACTTCCAATGCCCACATTGTCTGCACGGGCATCAGTAGCGCTTCCGGATTTTTGTGCATTTAGATGCTGTGATCTCACTTTAACACGGCATCTAAAGCCTTTAATTGCTATGATTGGCATTAATGCCGGTCACGGTAATTAGCCACTAGTCTTTTCTGTATGAAACAGCAGAGACCTTTCTGCCATGGCGCCCGCTCGCCAGCTTTCGGCCATGGCGCCAGCTTTACACATAGCTCCAGCGCCGTACATGTACGGAGCTGGTAGCGAACAGGTTATACTATTCATTCAATAACAGTAGTATACAGGTATAACAGTCAATTTTTGCAGTGAAATGTCTTTGAACTGTATGGTCTGATACAGTAATCGCTAACATGGATATAACAATACAATGCTTTAGGTAAAATGTCTTTGAACTATGCGTTTAATAACACAGGTATAAAAATAGCATTACTGACATAAAATACTTTTGCTCTAACTGAAAGTTATTGTGCAGTAATATGCAACACATTTAATAACATGGGAATATTAATGGCGTTATTTCTGTAAAATGCTTTTGCTATAATTCAACACATTTAATGACATGGATATAATGCGCTGAAATGGTTTTTAGAAGAAAAAAGTGTGATTGCTTAGTGTTTGCAGCAGGATTCTATTGGGGTGTGGGCAATAAGCCGATGAACTACAGAAACTTGAGGTTTTTTTTAAAGCTGTCTTTTCAAATGCAAGAAAAAAAAGTGTTTATTTTTCTTTCAGAGGGTTTTCTATTGCAAAGATAGCTTCCAGGCTGCAGCTGTTTTAATCACACGACAAGCCCCTCATTCCCTTAAAGCCTTTTCTAAAGCTTTCCCTGATTAAATTCCCTAAAATCTACCTAATTATATCTCCAAATTCTCTCCTCGTTTTCTCCCCATAGTGTAATATCCCACTACAGTGGCTTATGTCTATTGTAGCTTTTTGGCAGACACTGTCACATAACACTCTTCCAGGTCATAAGCTGAAGACGGCATGGCGATTCTTTTGTCTTAGCATAAGGAGCTACTCGTTCGTCTGCCCCTTGATTGTCCAATCTACTCTGTCATTCAGCCTTTAAGCCAATTAAGGAAAGCCCTTCCCCTCACTTCCTCACAGTATCATGTGATCCTCCAGCTTCTTCCCCCTCGTGGTCTCCCCCACTAATATTCACAGTAAAATGGTGCTCAGCGCCTTTTTTATAGGATTTGTCCAAAACAAATCTCCAAAGCTTTGGATTAATTTGACGCATAATTTTTTGTGTACCTTGTAACAAATCTATTTCATTTAGAATTGATTTGCTCAACTCTAGTCAAGCTATAGAAATAAGTAAAATAAATATGTCCTATGTGTACAATAATAAGAAAAATTACAGTGCAATTATGGACATGTGCATCTTCAGCACAGATGGAGAGTTGACCTCAAAATGATCTCCTCCGGTTTGCTCATTGAACCCTGGTCAAACACTGGCAGTATACAGTGATCCCTTAAGATACAATGGCCTCAGGATACAATATTTTCAACATACAAAGTTCTTTTCTGGTCTATTGTAAATTGAAACTAGACTCAACATATACTGCCTGATACTCATATCAAACCAATCAAACTGGCCATTTCTCTGGTAAAACACCTTTATTGGTTGTCTAGTAGCTCCTCTGCGGTACTACATGTCCTGAACTGCCTCCTGTCTGTGCCAGAATAAGCTGTTTGGACACCAGTTGAGCCAAAACTCAATTTTTTATATTTTTTTTGTACATCTGTCTACTATGCAAGACCCTGAAGAAGCTCCTGCCATCACCATGGAAAGTGCGGCTGCCCTCTATTCATCTGTATGGGGCTGCCGAAAATTGCAGAGCACTGGCTCAGCTATTTCCGTTGTCCCTATAGTAGTGAATGGAAGAGGTGGTCGCTCAAGCATGGTGAACTTCCATTCATTTCTATGAGGATTTTGAAAATATTAGAGCGCGCCGCTCGGCTACTTTCGGTGGACCAATAGGAATGATTAGTGGTGGCTGGACCCAACACTGCCGGCCACCACTTTGCCGGCTTAGTTTTCACCTGCATTTACAAGATAGGTGCGGGTCTCAGGTGAGGGCGATAAGCCCCCATTGTCTGAGATGGGAATACCCCTTTAAGGACTTGCTTTATATGTCCTGGTTATCTGCTTATTTTTCTTAAACCTTCATTTGTCCTTAATCTGGGCTGGCATTTTTGGGCTTTGGAACCAATTACTGGTTTTCCATAGAGTTATGGACACAAGTTACAATAGTTTCTTCTTACAATGATCATCCTGGAACCAATTAATACTGTAACTTGAGGGACCATGGTATAAGGGTGCTTATGGGTGACTTCATACAGCACCGGCCTGAAATCTCAGTTCAGATAGTGAATTAATGAATCAGGTAATTTACAAAATTTCACAAGATTTATGGTTCCGTAAAATGAACACTTAAAGTTTCCCAGTAAAGTAGAAACATTATCGTTATCGTTATTATCACTTTTTCAATGCTTTTCCATCATCAAAGATCAAAAATTCTAAATTTTTACCATAAATCTTGTATTTGATTTCCTTTTACCTGTGAATTAAGGTTCAGTTCTTCAGACCACAAAGCACTTTGCAGACGAAGCATCACTTTTTTCTGCTCTAACATTTGCTTTTATAAGATATTACTTGTTCTCTGTCTTTTAAGGGGTTGTGCACTCCTGTCACAATGATGGCATAGCCTCAGAAAAAGGCCAACAATATCTAATAGGTGGGCGGTCTGTCGGCAGGGGCACCCTTACTCATCAGCTGTTACGAAAGAGGATCTTGAGGATAGGTCATCAAAACAAAAGGAAAGGACAGCCACAAAGGGCTTGTATGAGATTAACAAAAGGAGTCTTTCTATTTTTTTCTTTTTCTTTTGCAGAAACAGTGCCACTTCTCATTGTGTCTGGGATTGCAACTCAGCTGCATTTGAGTGAATACCAGAACAGACCCCTTTGTGTTCTCTAATATAACAGATTAAATCTTTTCAGTGAAAAAAAAAAGTTTTTATTTTAAATGATTCACCTGACTAAAATATGGGAATATAGTTTTTAAGCTTAGCATATTAGCATTCAAATGATACCTCCTTCTCTCCTCTCCTCTTATCACCTCTTCCCACAATCGCCTCCAAGATTTCTCCCGTGCATCCCCCACACTCCGGAACTCGCTACCCCAACATATCAGACTCTCACCTATAGTGGAATCCTTCAAAATAAACCTTAAAACCCACCTCTTCAGACAAGCCTACAACCAGTGACCCTGCTGCCTCTATACCGCCATGACCAACTTCACCCGCACCTACTGTGTCTTTCTCCCATACCATGTAGATTGTAAGCCCTCACGGGCAGGGCCCTCTTTCCTTCTGTACCAGCTTGTATCTCGTTTTATTTTTGCTTAGTGCAATTGTCTGTATTATGTATGTGCACCGCTTATCATATGTACAGCGCTATGGAATGAATGGCTCGTTAATAATAAATAATAATACCAGGATCAGTGCTTTCGGTATAATATTCAGGGAGCAGCACTTGTTGGGGAGCAGCATGAAAAGTTTTACATCCTGAATCTGTGTCTGTGCAGATGGGAGGGGGGAGAAAGCAAGCTGCAAGTGAGAGCAGGAAGTAATATGACAGCCTGTTCCTGTCATCATCCCCTGTATAGCCTTTAAGTAACTTAAGGAGGATGCTACATGAACTTTTATCCATCTTTTTTACTATTTCTTAGCAAAGCAGATACACTGCAATATGTAAAATGGAATCTGATGATGTACATACTGTAGCCCCATCTTTTTAAAGGGACAGCTATTGGCAAGTACAAATTGCATACTTTTCTATTTTAAGCCCCTTGTTGACTCTTTCCCTTAGCAATAGCTACTTTTAGTGACAGAAACTCAGCTTCTGTACTGTCTGCCCTGACCCTGTGCATAGATATTCATACTGCATGAACTCCACCTGCCCTGACCTTGTGCTTGGATATTCATTGTGTATGATCTCTATCTGCCCTGACCTTGTGCTTCGATACTCATCCTGCATCTCTGACTGCCCTGACCTTGGCTCGCACATGACTACATATTAGTCTTTTGCTTTGGTTTTGCACTACTACTCTCCAGTTTGTCCACATATCATCTGAGGCCCATGGGAAGTAGTGTGGGACAGACACCTAGGGATTCTATCTGGGAAAGTTTTAATGTCAATAATGGGTAAGAATTATTTATTCCTTTGGACTGCATTCCCTGGTCTAGCCTTCACTCAGACATTACTAACCTTGTAGATTCACTGCCTATCTATGCCCTAGTGAGCAATGTTTCTAAGGGAGAGTGATATGGCCTATGTTAATATAACCAGTTGACATGCAATGGAGCTTCCATTATACCTTTCTGTTATTAGAATAGTTATAATGTATCTTCTCTATATAAAGTATATAAAACAGTTGCAGACATAGGAGCCATTAGGTAAAGATGAACATCAATGCTGTATGTGTGGTATATAGATTGTTACCAATGCCACATAAATGCTAGAAACAAATTAGAGATTTTAAGAAATAATTTTAAGAGAGTCTTAATATTAATATTTTACATACAGAAAGTGTCTATAAATAATTTACTAATCCCATGATCTCACAGTCTCTATAAATGTGGCCTTTTCATTTCTCCAATGTGCAGTCCGAGGAGGAAAAAAGAGGATAACAAGCCAGAAAGTGACAGGTAAGTGTCGATACATAGTGCATTTGTTTGATACATAATATCACATTATATATTGTTTCAGTATATCTCCTAATACATTAACGCATTGAGTCTTAGTGTAAGAATATTGTTTTTCTTTAGATAAAGAGAAAGATGTATTACTGAAAAATTAAAATCACAGCTGAACTGGGAAATAAAACATACAAAACAGCAATTGTGACAAAGTTCTCACCATCTGCCATTAGGTTTATTTTCCCAAAAAAATGTATGACACGTTAATGGAATGTTTGCATGTCTTATGTGTTTTGCACCCCTCCTGCTTTGGATACCAAATCATAAGCCAATTCTGATGCAAAATAGGGGCCATGTCATAAAGGCCTTACAGCTGCTACATAGACAGAATCCGTTATGCATCTTAATTTTCCTTCCTTCTGACAGATCAGAAGAAGGGTGAAATAAATGATTATGTCAACCCGGCAAAAAAGGCAAAATAGTGGCCCAGTCATGAAGTGGGGAGTGTGGGAACAGCATGAGAAATCCACAGAGTGGCCAAATGACAGAGTAGCGAGGTGGCAGCAGCATGAGGAGATCACAGATTAATGATGTGGCAGCAGCATGAGGAGACCACAGAGCTGCCCAGTAACATAGTTTGGAGGTGGCAGCAGCATGAGGAGACCACAGAGTGGCCCAGTGACATAATGGTTAGGTGGCAACAGCATGAGGAGACCATAGAATGGCCCAGTGACATAGTGGGGAGGTGGCAGCAGCCTGTGGATATCACAGAGTAGTGATGTGGCAGCAGCATGAGGAGACCACAGAGTGGCCCAGAGACATAGTGTTGATGTAACAGCAGCATAAGAAGACCACAGAGTGGCCCAGTGACATAGTGGTAAGTTGGCAGCAGCATGAGGAGACCACAGAGTGGCCCAGTGACAAAGTGTTGAGGTGGCAGCAGCATGAGGAGACCACAGAGTAGTGAGGTGGCAGCAGCATGAGACCACAGAGTAGTGCAGTGACAGCAGTATGCAGGAGACCACAGAGTGGCCCATTGACATAGTGTTGAGGTAGCTGCAGCCTGAGGAGACCACAGAGTGATGAGGTGGCAGCAGCATGAGAACACAGAGTAGCCCAGAGACATAGTGTTGATGTACATTATAATAGTATTATAGAGGCTCACCCTCCTAGTGTCATGAATATGGTGCTCTCGTCGTTTTGATACACCCAACTTCCAAATATAAATATCTGGATAATTGTGACGAGGCACTCACCAAATGGAACTACCCAGAAAGCAGAGTAAAATGTAAACAATCATTTAATAATCTTATAGATATACATACATTTTCTAAAAAACATGAAAATATTGATAAGATATCGATAATGTACCCTATGTGACGGTCCTTCCTATAACATGTACCCCCAATTGGACGGCGTCACATATATTGCCAACTTCTATAAAGGTTCACTAGGTTGGTTCACTTAATACACGCAACTTTGGAGGGTTAGTTCGCAAGTTATCACTGTCACTGCGTAGATAGTATTATTCAAATCAATATATACCAACAGCCGCTTCTTCTTGTTAGTTTTCAAAGCTTGTGCACAATAGTTGGATTAGTTTTTGCAGTTAGTATCCTCAAGACTTAATAGCAGTTGTTAGCTCATAAATGATTGAATCAAATGCTTGATAACTGTCCCATTTAATCAACGGTGGTATAGTGGTATGTCAGATGTCTGTAACGATGTACCATACCGCTAAATGTCCATCAACATGGAATTATACAATCGCTAGATTAAATGTATAATTGCTCCACAGTGGCGTCCTATGTGGCGGTCAATGGTGCAGTTTGTTTTACCATCTCCTACAGACAGCGCTGAATGCAATACCTTGACTCCAGATTCTGCCGTCAGGGATCCCAGAGGTCTACACTTGGCGTGTCACATGGCTTGATGTCTCGGAGCTTGGCGTCTTTCGCTCCCACCAACTATTTGGTAAGGAGTCGGGTGGGAGATTAGGTATTCAATTAGGCAATCCTCCTGTTATCTACTTCCACAGGGTGGAATTGTATCTCAATCCATTTGGTAAAAATTGTAATAAGCAGATATACTGTCTACCAGACGCGAGTTTCCGAGTGTACACATACTCCTTTATCAGTGGTTACCTGCTCCGCCATTTTTAGTCCATTTATATATCCTATTAAACATCTGAACAGACTGTTCTTTACAAAAATCCGTACTGGAACCGTAATATCAGTTTAAATATAATACATTCATAGTGTTAATATAATTTATTTATAGGCAAAGTAAATGCCCTCTGAGCGATAAGGGACATAAATCGCAATGTCCCTTAGTTACCAGCAAGAAAACGCTTATTGCGTTTTTGACAAATAATATGTTTTTTTGCAAATGTACCTTTTGTGTTCTATCTGCGTATACAATCTGTCCGCCATATCCCTCATTGACCAACATGTAGCTCACATATTTTAGTTTCAATCACAGTAAGATAGATAATAAAATAATGTATTGGACTATCCAGATCTTATGCTGATATTCTCTATCCCTCTAAACACTTGCCTCAGTTTTTCAAAAGATTAAAACGTACTTGCATTTTTTATGCGTTTTCATTGCGTTTCTTGCAAAATAGTATATTTTTTATTATTTATTTTATCTGCATATGGGTTCTTCCCACTGTATCCTTCTTCTTCCAATAAATTAACTGTTTTAATTTTGAAAAGGAAGTGAAATAGATGAATAAAATGATGTACTAAGCTGGCCGAATCTTATTTCTGGTGATTCCATATTGATGATGTTCCTTTTTTCCTAAAAAACATGGACTTGTCTCAAATTTTCCAAAGTAACAGTTTAGTAAATCGGGGATTGGGGTGGGGGCCTCCCTCCAAGTGGAGATCGGATCATGTTGCAACAAAAACACGATCTCCAGTCAGTGGGGGACACCCACCCAGATTCTATAGAAAGCCGAAAAGTTTCATTTTGGCATTCAGCCCTCCTGGTTGGAGTGTATTAAATTCAAATAATCGATATGTATCTTTGAATTTAATACACTCCAGCCAGGAGGGCTGAATGCCGAAATTGAACTTTTCGGCTTTCTATAGAATCTGGGTGGGTGTCCCCCACTGACTGGAGATCGTGTTTTTGTTGCAACATGAGGAGACCACAGAGTGGGACAGTGACAGAGTGGGGAGGTGGGGGGCAATACCAGTACCAGCTGAAGATAGTGGCTCGCAGTAGGAGTACCTGCCATCAGGTGTGGCATCAAGCAGGTGGCAGTATCAGAATAGTAACTGAAGAAGGTAGCCAGAAGAAACAGGCCTCTTTTAACAAAATGTAGTTGTGGCACCATAGATGATCTAGTTTGATGTATCAGACACTGGTGTCTGAAAATCTTGGCTGATCCACACCTGATTCATCTTCACAAAGGTCAGTTTCTCCACATTTTGGGTGGACAGGCGAGTTCTCCTTGGGACAACTATGGCCCCCGCTGCACTAAACATCCGCTCTGATACAAAACTGCTGGCCGGGCAGGAATACTTGTCCTGGGCATACTTTGCGATCACAAATCGAGTTTGGCTGCCCAGTAGTCCAGGGGATCTTTGGTGTGGGGTGGCAGGGTGCACTCCAAGTATGCCACAACCTGCTGGTTCAGGTTCTGCACTATGTCTTCCTGCTGCTGGTGAGTAGTTTTTTCAGTAGGCGGGTAAAGAAAACTGCTCATCAGAGACTCTAGACTAAAGTTGCTGCTGATTGAGCTGGTACTACTCCTGCCCCCCACCTCCCCAGCAGCCATGACAGTGGAACATGAGTGCAGAGGGCCCCCCTGAGGAGACCTGCGTGAAGATGGGTGATGGTGCACTTAGGCAGTGGCCAACTGACTACATAGGATGTCTCTATAGTAGTTCAGTTTGTTCTCCCTGTCAGCTGGAGTGTTGGACCATTAGCGAAGTGTTGTACCATTAGCGAAGATCTAACATGGTTGAGAGCCAGTAGTCATCCTTTTGGTGAATGATGACAATTCAGCTGTCACTACGCAAGCCAGTAAGCATGCATCGGGCCATTTGCGCAAGTGACTCATAGAGACTCCCTGCATACATCTCCACTGCATACTGCCAAGGTGTGTCTGGGTCCTCTGTTTCGTCTTCCTCATCGCCCTGTAGCTCCTCTGGCTGCTCCTGATCCTCCTGCTTCTCCTCTCCTGTCACCTATGTAGAAAAACCACCAATTTCTCTACATATTGCTTGTGCTTAAATGTCCCCCTCCTCCTCCTCTAGTTCAGCCTCCACACGGCTCAAGGGGCCGGGAGATGTATTCACCACATCTCCAGTCCCCTGACCAGCCAGATTTAGCAGCATCTGTTCCAGGTCATGAAGCAGTAGAATGACGTCGTTCATCCCGTAGTCCTGGCGACTGACAAACAAAGTGGCCTCCTCAAAGGGCCTGAGCAAATGGCAGGTGTCACGCATAAGCTGTCACTGACTAACATCGAAGTTACACAGGGGAGTACCTCTGTCCGCCTGTATCATTAAGAAATAGTTTATTGCCTTTCTCTGTTCATATAAATCGGTCCAACATACAATATGGAGGGTGGAATTCCAAAGAGTGGAAACGTTGCATATAAGCCTATGTTGGGGATCCCGTTCTGCCACTTCAGCTCAAGGAGGGTGTGCTTTGCGGTGTACAAGTGGCTGAAGTGCATGCAAAGGTTCCTGTCCATTTTCAGGATGTCTTGCAGATGGGGTGAAGACTTCAGGAACCACTTTACAACCAGACTGAACACCTGCACCTCCTTGATGCAGCGCCGACACCATGTTCTTACCATTGCACCTTGCCTATGCTTGACCTTCTGCCCACAAATTCAGCAAATGGCCATGTTCACCTCCTCTGGCAGCCTAACAAAAAATTGCCATACCATCGAGTATGGCCTTTTCCCCCCAACACTACGTACTGACTGCCTGCTACCACTGCCTCCGTGAACCCCTGCACCGCTTCTTCCTGGGCAGGTAGTCTACTGCAAAGCGGGGGATCATTTGGCTCCCGACCTCCCTATGCTGCCACCTTGCTAACTTTTGGCCCCACGCTACCACCTTGCTGGTTCAACCACTGCCTCATGCGCAAGCTGCCTGTCACTACCGCTATACAAGCAGCGGTCGTGTCGCACCAGACAGAGGGGAAGGGGGACCCTATCTACGGATGGGAATAGTATGGCCACCCCTGACTAACCCTAAGCTGGCACCTGTCTGCCCTGATACCCTAGACGGGGTGTGAACCCGTGCAGCGAGCAGTATGCCTAAACCCTCAGTCACCCTAACAAGCCTAGAGTGGGGAAAGGCCGATGGGAGCACTAGTCACCATCACTCATGTCTAGGAGAACAGCAGGGGAAGACAGCAACAAGCAAACTATAACAGAGATAGACTTATCCAGTCACGAGCAGAGAAGGCGATCCCAATCACGACAGTCCACGCCGGACAAGAGCTCCACAGCAACACCATCAAACGATCTCCTCCAAAGGTCAGAATAGAACTGGAAGTAAGGACTTTATCTGGCAATGACTGCAAGTGAAACTGAAAATAATATAGTAGCTGGGAGTGGCAGACAGGACTCACCTGAGAAGGATGCCTACAAACTCCCAGTCAGGACAAAAAGGTTCACAAGGCAAAACCCGGATGACATACCCTGAACCATGGAGCAAACTCACAAGCTATCGCGAGAAGCAAGTCGCTGCGACCTTCTCCTCCCAGACCTGTCTGGATCAGTCACAGTCGTGACACTGCCATTCTCTTCTCCTGATGATGATAAAGCCCCTTCTTTACCCGGCTCCCAAGTGTGATCGGCTTCATCATCATCTAATACTGTCTGAACGTCACTGATGTCTAGTAATGAGCGGCATAGGCAATATTCAAATTTGCTATATTTCGCAAATTTTTGACCGAATATTCACCATAAATTCTCAAATTTGAGAATTTTTGATTTTCAGTCATCATTCACTTGATTGCAAAAATCGGCAATGCAATATATTCACAATAAAAATACACGATTAGAATATTCGCAATCAACACTATTCGCAAATGGAAATATATAGCACTATATTCTAAATTTTCGCGAATTCTCGTAGTAGCGATATTCGCAATAAAAATTTGTGATTCGAATATTTGCGCTCAACACTACTGATGTCCCACTCAATGGTCTCAGGGCCAGGAGCCTGACCGCTAGCAGTATCAGCTCCCACCCAACTCTCATCACAACTTTTTGCCCGCCTACCAGAGGAAGCGGTGGATCTCTCCTGCAGATCTTAGCTGGGCAGTAGATTCTGACTGTCCTCTGGTAGTTCGTCCTTGCTGAAAAGTGAAGCGGAGCCTACGGCATATAATACTTCTCTAACAAAGGGAACAGAAAAGGACAAAGGCAGGTTGAGGACACGTAAGGGCAGAAGGGCTGCACCTGGGCCATGCCAACTAAGCGTTATGTCTGAAGAACCCACAGACTCTTGACTGGGGGTGTCTGATGCCACTTGCAACAAAGTAGAAGACTGAGTCAACCATTCAAGCACCGTGGGGTTGCTTGTCAAGACACGACTGCTGGATGACACCGGGAGCTCAGGCCTCTCGCTGCGACTCCTGCTGCGACCCCCCCCCCTTCTGCTGCCTACGACAGAAACATTTTGCCCACTGCCCATTGCTTTTGAAGGGCCTGTCACTTGTCTGTCTGACATACTTTTAGATAAAATAAATTAAAAGGAAATTAATACACCCCCAAAAAAAGACTGTGGTACAATGTAACTGCACAACGGCAAATAAGATGTACTTTTTTTACACTTATACACCCCGAAAAAGACTGTAGTACAAAGTAACTGCACAGCAGAACGGTAAATTAGATGTCATTTTTTAAATACTAATACACCCCAAAAAAGGGCTTTAGTACAATGTTACTGCACAGCAGAACGGCAAATAAAACATACTTTTTATACTATTAAAACACCCCCAAAAAAATGTGTAGTACAATGTAACTGCACCGCAGAACGGCAAATAAGATGTACTTTTGCAACAGACCCACTACCAGCATCTGGGGTATACCTTGCCCTTAGGAGGTTTCTACGAAATGTGCCCCTTATATAGGGCAAGTAAACGTGACGCCAGTTGCAATTAAGCAATGGGAACATGGAGACCCCTTTGTACATGGTATTGGTGGAACCCAGGGTAGGAATGCCAGAGTGGTGTAGAGTGGCGTACCATGTCTCTGTAGATGTTGTATGCACGTGTCACGGTGCTTCTACCTGGATATTCATGGATCCCAGATGTGGTGTAATCCGACGCAGTGCAAAAAGGGGTAGTTGAACTTGGAGTCCAGACTTGTAGTAACATTGTAGTAACATTGAACACAGCTTTACTTTTCATAAACGGTAATCCAAACAGTTTCCAAACGGTATCTTGGTCATCAGCAGGGATTTGCTTAACTTTGGCAGGCAAACACTTCTGCAACAATCTCAGATCTGATATGCGGCACTCTCTCAGCTTTGCTATGCTAGGCTGGGTTAAATAGGAATTTTCTTCTTCTGCTGGAACTTGGGTTAGCTGTAGTCTGTCTCTTACTTTATCTTTAATCCTAGGAACTTCTTGTCCTGGCTTAGAGTATCTCAAGCTCTAACTACAGCTTGGATGAAGGCAATGCCAGCCTAGGAGGGGACCGGCAACCATGTAGACTTCAGAGGCTAGGCCTCTGGGCCTAGCAGAGCAGGCAGGGCTCTGCTAGCCAACATACGCCCTCTCCCTGAGGAGGGTGAACTAGACTGACCGACAACCTCTCCCCTTAGAGTTGAAGGCTAGACTGACCTTCTGACTAACTAACTCCCCCCTCTCTAGAGAGGGCTGTAATGGAACTAGATGGTTCCTCTCCAGGAAACTAGCTCTGCCAAATTTTCTGCCACCTGCTGGTGAACCAGGCACATTACATCTTAATATAAACAGTTTCATAAAAGCTATACACTTTTTGCAGGACATATAAATAATTACGCAAGATGACACAGGATGATACAGTATAAACCATACAGATAGTGGGAGTATAAAAGGAGGTGGTAATGGCACTCCGGGACATTACATTCCCTGGCACTTAAGAGACAACCCGCCCTCGGCTTGTGCTTAGGTTATGCAAAATATAAATACCAATATACAGTACAGACCAAAAGTTTGGCCACACATTCTCATTCAAAGAGTTTTCTTTATTTTCATGACTATGAAAATTGTAGATTCACACTGAAGGCATCAAAACTATGAATTAACACATGTGGAATTATATACATAACAAAAAAGTGTGAAACAACTGAAAATATGTCATATTCTAGGTTCTTCAAATTAGCCACCTTTTGCTTTGATTACTGCTTTGCACAATCTTGCCATTCTCTTGATGAGCTTCAAGAGGTAGTCACCTGAAATGGTCTTCCAAAAGTCTTGAAGGAGTTCCCAGAGATGCTTAGCACTTGTTCGCCCTTTTGCCTTCACTCTGCGGTCCAGCTCACCCCAAACCATCTCAATTGGGTTCAGGTCCGGTGACTGTGGAGGCCAGGTCATCTGGCGCAGCACCCCATCACTCTCCTTCATGGTAAAATAGCCCTTACACAGCCTGGAGGTGTGTTTGGGGTCATTGTCCTGTTGAAAAATAAATGATTGTCCAACTAAACGCAAACCGGTGCAAGATGCTGTGGTAGTCATGCTGGTTCAGTATGCCTTCAATTTTGAATAAATCCCCAACAGTGTCACCAGCAAAGCACCCCCACACCATCACACCTCCTCCTCCATGCTTCACGGTGGGAACCAGGCATGTAGAGTCCATCCGTTCACCTTTTCTGCGTCGCACAAAGACACGGTGGTTGGAACCAAAGATCTCAAATTTTGACTCATCAGACCAAAGCACAGATTTCCACTGGTCTATGTCCATTCGTTGTGTTCTTTAGCCCAAACAAGTCTCTTCTGCTTGTTGCCTGTCCTTAGCAGTGGTTTCCTAGCAGATATTCTACCATGAAGGCCTGATTCACACAGTCTCCTCTTAACAGTTGTTCTAGAGATGTGTCTGCTGCTAGAACTCTGTGTGGCATTGACCTGGTCTCTAATCTGAGCTGCTGTTAACCTGCGATTTCTGAGGCTGGTGACTCGGATGAACTTATCCTCCGCAGCAGAGGTGACACTTGGTTTTCCTTTCCTGGGGCGGTCCGCATGTGAGACAGTTTCTTTGTAGCACTTGATGGTTTTTGTGACTGCACTTGGGGACACTTTCAAAGTTTTCCCAATTTTTCAGACTGACTGACCTTCATTTCTTAAAGTAATGATGGCCACTCGTTTTTCTTTACTTAGATGCTTTTTTCTTGCCATAATACAAATTATAACAGTCTATTCAGTAGGACTATCAGCTGTGTATCCACCTGACTTCTCCACAACGCAACTGATGGTCCCAACCCCATTTATAAGGAAAGAAATCCCACTTATTAAACCTGACAGGGCACACCTGTGAAGTGAAAACCATTTCAGGTGACTACCTCTTGAAGCTCATCAAGAGAATGCCAAGAGTTTGCAAAGCACTAATCAAAGCAAAAGGTGGCTACTTTGAAGAACATAGAATATGACATATTTTCAGTTGTTTCACACTTTTTTGTTATGTATATAATTCCACATGTGTTAATTCATAGTTTTGATGCCTTCAGTGTGAATCTACAATTTTCATAGTCATAAAAATAAAGAGAACACTTTGAATGAGAAGGTGTGTCCAAACTTTTGGTCTGTACTGTACATATGCTCTAAGGGTACCAAATAAATACAAGGTGCTGCAATACAAAGACTGTAATATAAGACGGCTACCAAAAGGTCTCTCTGCCCTTGGTAGTAGGGTGTCTGTTAACAGTTTCCCTCTTAGGTATGTTGTGCATTTTTTCCTACGTATACAATATTATCTAACTACATTATAATCAAAATGAATGCTCATCTCATTGCCTTTAAGAATAAGATCAGCCTGAACCAAAGTTCTATTATGTGGCTGAAAAAAAAAAAACAAGATGAGTTCATGGCAAGTTCAGTTTATATAAAAAAAATAATTGTGAACATAAACGGACATTGTATTTAAAAGTTATTGCTAAAGATATGGGACCATCTGTAAGGAGTAAGTCAACTCCCTAAGACATGTCTGTCTGGAGGGAACAAGGTTACTTGATAAGGTCTCATATCCTTGTGGCACACCTGCTGTATGAGGTTCAATTTATATATTCATAATTATATTATATATATCTCTGTATGGTATATTTAGTTTACAACATATGTTAATCAATAATTCATATAATGTGTTATCTATGTGTAACACTGTATCGATTTATATATATGTTATACCATGTATTTACCATTTAGAAGGTATTGTAGAAGGTACAGAAACAAGTACCTTTATGTTAATTGGATTTCAAAACAATACTTATTCATGGATGTAGATAAGTGAAATGTACAAGTTCCGATGCCAAGCATCAAAGCTATATAAAATTTTCATCAAGTCAACCTATATTTCAAAAAGATAGGAGAAGACAGTCAGGATATAGGTAATTAAAAGTGTCAGGAAAAGACCTTCCTCAATGATTTATATAGAAAGGTCAACAAAGTCATGAGAACGTATTATTAGATATTTAATTTTAATGCTTAAAAAATGTGATGTTCATCTACAATACCGCAGTGCCATCTGGAGGCAGATGGACAATATTATATTATTTCATTATTAGTTCTATACCATATTACCCAATTGATATGACATCATGGTGTTATTTGCATGTGAATACACCCACCTTACCTGATTGGGAATCCTTAATTTAAAGGGGATGATTCTTAGATAAGGGGGGGAATAATTACTCGTGTACGGAGAAAGAGAGGAGGAGGAAAAAAGAGAAGTGGAGCTCTCTAGAGGGGTCTATCGAGATGAAAGCCAGAATGAGATGTGCTATGATGGACCACCCAGCTTTCCTAGGAGCAGAAGTGAGATTCCTACTAGGACTTGGTAAGAGACACAGAAAATGATATTTCATTTTATTAAGACTAATTTGATAGTGTGGGTGAAATTATACCATCTAGATTGGCGAATAAATAAATAATTAAATTAATTGATCATCTCCATATTGAGATGTAGTCTTAGGATATTGTGAGGCTTCATTCTACCTGCAGAAGAATCTAGACTCATAATCTAGCAAAGCATTAAATAATTGCTTTTTTATATATATATATATATATTGATAGAACATTCTTCGCCAAGCTAAGTGATGGATTCCCACAGGAAAGACTTGTTTCAAGTCCTTCCCATTTAAGATCCTAGATCCCTGTTATTTGTCTTAATAGTCTTACCAAATTCATGTGTGAAAGTAGTCCAGGATGGGGCGGAAGGATACAGTTGTCTCTTCTAAGTTATATCCTTGAATGGATTTGCCCATCTTGAAGTCATGTGATGTGTAGTTGGTTGGGGGGGGGGGGGGGGCAGAATGTATTTAGCATTCTATATTGATGTCTAGGATTAGACATGCCCATCCTGATATCATGAGGTTTTCTCTGAACAGAAGTAATGTATATATAACTTCTGTTCATATTTTGATATCCTAACCAAATAATAGCTTGGTTATAATGTGACAAGTTCTTTCCACTCACATGTATTGTTAAGCTTGTAATGCTTTATATTAACACTACATATATTCATTTGCATGTATCATTGTGTTTATTTACTTATATATGTTTATAATCTTGTAACCAATAAATCTGCATATTTTTATAATACCTGTATATTATTGTATAATGCAGAACTACATTTTATCATTAACGTCATCTCACGTCAAAAATAACTTATTTATCTGAGGAAATAGTCGGACTCAGATGCGAATTGTATCAATTAGGTTGTCTACAATTCACCAGGTCATGATTTTAAGAATTTATGACAAATTTTATAAATTAAATTTTTTTATGGTTAATTATTTTTATGACCATAATTAATAATTCTTAATTGAATTATTACCCACCGACAGGTATAAACAGAGAACCAAACATTGTGCACAAAGTGCTTACTACTGACTTTTTCTGTGTATTGTCCACCAATACCAAAGAAAGCGCGGGGGTGTCTTTACTCTGTAGTCCCACTACTATGCAATGAAAACGCCCGCAAACAGAAGGGTGGCTTTATACTTTATTCCCTTCTAACAACAAGGCCTAGGAGGGGACAGGCAACCATGAAGACTTCAGAGGCTACGCCTCTGGGCCCAGCAGAGCAGGCAGGGCTCTGCTAGCCAACATACACCCTCTACCTGAGGAGGGTGGACTAGACTGACCGACAACCTCTCCCCTTGGAGTTGAAGGCTAGACTGACCTTCTGACTAACTAACTCCTCCTTCTCTAGAGAGCGCTGGAATGGAACTAGATGGTTCCTCTCCAGGAAACTAGCTCTGCCAAGTTTTCTGCCACCTGCTGGTGAACCAGGCACATTAAATCTTAATATAAACAGTTTGTCAGAAGCTATACACTTTTTGCAGGATATATACAGTCAGGTCCATAATTATTGGGACATCTACACGATTTAACATTTTTGGCTCTATACACCACCACAATGGATTTGAAATAAAACGAACAAGATGTGCTTTAACTGCAGACTGTCAGCTTTAATTTGAGGGTATTTACATCCAAATCAGGTGAACAGTGTAGGAATTATAACAGTTTGCATATGTGCCTCCCACTTGTTAAGGAACCAAAAGTAATGGGACAGAATAATAATCATAAATCAAACTTTCACTTTTTAATCCTTGGTTGCAAATCATTTGCAGTCAATTACAGCCTGAAGTCTGGAACGCATAGACATCACCAGACGCTGGGTTTCATCCCTGGTGATACTCTGCCAGGCCTCTACTGCAACTGTCTTCTGTCCTGCTTGTTCTTGGGGCATTTTCACTTCAGTTTTGTCATTAGCAAGTGAAATGCATGCTCAATCGGATTCAGGTCAGGTGATTGACTCGGCCATTGCATAACATTCAGCTTCTTTCCCTTAAAAAACTATTTGGTGGATTTTGCAGTATGCTTTGGGTCATTGTCCAGCTGCACTGTGAAGAGCCGTCCAATGAGTTCTGAAGCATTTGGCTGAATATGAGCAGATAATATTGCCCGAAACACTTCAGAATTCATCCTGCTGCTTTTGTCAAGTCACATCATCAATAAATACAAGAGAACCAGTTCCATTGGCAGCCATACATGCCCACGCCATGACACTACCACCTCCATGCTTCACTGATGAGGTGGTATGCTTAGGATCATGAGCAGTTCCTTTCCTTCTCCATACTCTTCTCTTCCCATCACTCTGGTAAAAGTTGATCTTGGTCTCATCTGTCCATAGGATGTTGTTCCAGAACTGTGAAGGCTTTTTTAGATGTCGTTTGGCAAACTCTAATCTGTCCTTCCTGTTTTTGAGGCTCACCAATGGTTTACATCTTGTGGTGAACCCTCTGTATTCACTCTGGTGAAGTCTTCTCTTGATTGTTGACTTTGACACACATACACCTACCTCCTGGAGAGTGTTCTTGATCTGGACAACTCTTGTGAAGGGTGTTTTTTTCACCAGGAAAATAATTCTTCGGTCATCCACCACAGTTCTTTTCCGTGGTCTTCCGGGTCTTTTGGTGTTGCTGAGCTCACCGGTCCGTTCCTTCTTTTTAAGAATGTTCCATGTATCTCTCTGATGGGTTTATTTTGTTTTTTCAGCCTAATGATGGCTTCACTGATAGTGACAGCTCTTTGGATCTCATCTTGAGAGTTGACAGCAAAAGATTCCAATTGCAAATAGCAGACTGGAAATGAACTCTGGACCTTTTATCTGCTCATTGAAATTGGGATAAAGAGGGAATAAACACACACCTGGCCATGGAACAGCTGAGAAGCCAAATGTCCCATTACTTTTGGTTCCTTAACAAGTGGGAGGCACATATGCAAACTGTTGTAATTTCTACACCGTTCACCTGATTTGGATGCAAATACCCTCAAATTAAAGCTGACAGTGTGCAGTTAAAGCACATCTTGTTTGTTTCAAATCCATTGTGGTGATGTATAGAGCCAAAAATGTTACAATTGTGTCGATGTCCCAATATTTATGGATCTGACTGTAAGTAATTACGCAAGATGATACAGGATACACCATACATATAGTTGGGTGTACAAAAGGAGGTGGTAATGGCACTCTGGGAAATTGCACTTTTTTTTACACTTATACACCCCAAAAAAGGCTTTAGTACAATTTAACTGCACCACAGAACGGCAAATAAGATGACATTTATTTACACTAATATGCCCCAAAGGAAACCGTAGAACAATTGAAATGTACCGCAGAATGGTTAATATGACATACGTATATTTCCTATAAATACACCCTGCAACACTTGCACCCCAATAACAAACAAGGTTTGCTGGAATCACAAAAGTATCATCTAGTGCAAACCTAAAAGCAGCAGTATAATAGCAATTTGGATCCCCAATTAGTGCAGCAAGGTGTAATAGAATCGCTCCTATTACCCAGGCTGTACACTCTATTATTGCACCCTGTTCTCCTTTAATAGTGTAGATGATGCCCCCTATGCTTTCCCTACACCTTGAATAATCTTTCACTGAACTTGTAAATAGTTTTTTTCATCACAATAAAGTCTTTCCTAGCACTGTCCCTAGCGCCTGCTGACGTCTCTCCCTGCACTACGTAAACTGGAAAATGGCTAAATCCAAGATGGCTGAGGCTATTTATAGGGCTGTGACATCATAGGGGATGGCTGGCTGCTGATTGGCTGCATGCATGGCTTTGTGGGTGATCCCTTGTTCCCAGAGTTCTTTGCTCCATGTGCTAACATGTGCAGCAGCCATTTTAGGAAAAAATGTGCATCATTACCACGAAGCGCGAGGAAATTTGGATTTGGTGCGAATCTAATTTTATCTGAAATTCAGATCGAATTCCACTTTGTCAACTTTGATTCGCTCATCTGTAATAATAACGATAACAATAATGTTTCTACTTTAATGGGGAAATTTTTGTGTTAATTTTACTAAAACATAAACATTGTAAAACTTTATACATTTCCTGATTCAATGATTCACTATCTAAGCTGAGATCTCAAGCCGGTGCTGTATGAAGTCTGTGCATTATGTCACCCGTAAGCACCTTTGTCTACTTCCAGGTTGGACCCTAGGTCCTCTATCTGTGGTGCGTGTATGCAGCAAGCCCAGGAGAGGATAGGATAGGAGTGGTACTGACAAAAATTGAGGTTGTAGTTGGTTCTCACTCTGGCTCCCATGTTTCATGCAGTGATAGGAAGGGCGCACCTTCCCACCGATCTTACATGGATGCAGTGGGTATTAACCGTCAAAGATGTTTCATTGCACTGCACTTCTCTAGCTGATTTTCTGTTTTTCTTTAGTTGATCGAGATGTAGTTCCCAAGTTATGATACTTTTTCTTAATATGCAAATTAGGCTTTTGTGCAATGAGTGTGTCCACTCCTTTCTATGGCCAACCCCTCCTTGGCTGATTTGATGGACAGGGCCAGACAGTAGCAAAGCAGTAAGGGAGGAGATGACCACAGAAAAGAGCAGAACTTGGGTGCAACAAGATTAATGGTGGATCAATGGTAATGCTCTCATTGCACCAAAATACTAATTTACATATTAAGAAAACGTATCATAACTTGGGAACAAAAAAACAACAACCTTTTAATCAGGTGAACCACAGCTATGCGTCTATGCAAACAGTTGGATAGGGAGGTCACAGGTGACAGATTTCCTTTAAGCATCCAGGAATAACGATGTACCACTTCTTTTTTTCTTTATGCAATGGGACAGGGCAAACTCCAACATTAGACTATACTCTGAACCATTTTTACAGATTGTGTTAAACTATAGTTTGTCCTCTGCAGGATATAGGTCCTCTTGTTTATAAACTATGCCTGGTAGCCTGAGACTTATTTATCCCAGACATCTAAGGTCCTAATTAGACAAATTCTCCACAGAACTTCTACTCGCACCTCCTGGTATACCTCTGGCATGTTCGTTAGTATATTCTTGTTCGTTTTCTCTGCTTGTTTGCAGCTTTGCTTGTCTCTAGCTGATTTAGTCCAGAGCAGGGTTCAGAAATTACTGCTCTTCTTATTGTCTCACTTTATACAGAGTATAGACTCCAGGGGCGAAAGACGTTTAACAAATGGAGTCTGTTTGCCACCATACATATCACCACTGCAAATAGGCTCATATGATTGCAATTAGTTTAACCTCTTGCGGACACAGGGCGTACAGGTGCGCCCTGATGTCCGAGTCCTTAAGGACACAAGGACCTGTGTATTTCCGATCACCGCCGCACTGCGGGCGGTGATCAGAACAGAGTGTCTGCTGGGATCATTCAGCAGGCACTCTGTCACAATGCTGAGGGGGGTCCTGTGACCCCCCCTGTATCGGCAAACGCTGCAAACCGCAGGTCAATTCAGACCTGCGGTTTGTGGCATTTCCGGGTGGTTCTGGCGGCGACTGCAGTGGCCATCGGGTCCCCGTGCTGCTCTAATGGGGACCCGATGGCATGTAAGGCAGCCCGATGCCTTCCTTAGGCATCGGGGCTGCTTTACGGTGAAAAGTCTGTGAGATCCAGCCCCCTGGATGTCACAGGCAGGAAGCTGTATGAGTAATACACACTGTATTACTCATACAGCCAATGCATTCCAATACAGAATTAGGTATCGCCGCGTCCGTATTGACATGCTCTATAAACATATCACATGTAGAACCAAAAAAGAAAAGCCTCACTAAAATACTGTAAGGTAGGGCAGATGGAAAACCAACCGTATAAACCTAAAAGTGTTGCTATACAAACAACCAAAGAATGCCCAATGTATTCAAAAATATATATTTTATTACATCATAAATGGATCATGATTATACACATATGAAAAAGTTGGAACACATGTCAGTCGTATATATATTTTCTATGTAGTGGAGTGTTTCACAGAAAAGTGGTATACGGTCCTGACCACTAAAATAATATCTGTTCATCACTCCACCACATAGCCATTAGACGAGTATCGCTATATTGGATCCTCAATAATACACAAATAGCAGCAACAATAAATAAGTATCTATCTAAAGTGCTGCAATAAACAAGTCCCCATACATCAGGCCATCTAATATAGGCTAAAGCTAAAACTCGCCTGTAGATATCTGATGGAAGATTATAACATACCGTGTGTCATGATGGAGGGCAGGAACAGCAGGCACAAGGACAGGCTAAAAACACCCCGACGCGCGTTTTGCCTCAGCTTCGTCAGGAGGTTAGTAAAGTGTGGCCATAAGCCCCTCTATATACCCCCCATGTAGCCTCAGGACATAGACTCATTAGATGTAACAGCTAATGCTTACCTATCGAGCGCTCCTGCTTGATGATGCACGCCGAGTACATCGCGGGGACGCCGCATTCATCAGGAGGAGGGGTGGAACGCAAGCCATGCGTTCCAGCCCGCCTCCCAAGGAAACGTAGCGGTGTCACCACGTGACCCGGCGCACAACGCATCACAGCGCAGCGCTGCATCAGTCAGTTGAATGTAAGTTAGATCCGGCTATAGCAGTATCCAAACCTCATTATAGGACCATATAATTCACATTGAAATGAGGTCTACATGGGGTTATCGGCAAAATAGGGCATAAATGGAGAGCTGAATACATCTGACCGCATACAAATATAAAAAGAGAAGGGAAATAGAAACCCGTCATGATAATTAAAGGATTGGATGTACATATACGCCAATGCACATAAGATTCAAAAAAATAAATAAATGATTTACCATAGCTGCGACACCAAGTATGTCATAATCTATCCAAAATCAACAATGTTCAGATGCTCTATTCTCAATATATATTTTAGTTAGATTTCACATAGTGCTCCAACCGCAAAGTGCATTATCAGAAGAATATATATATTATCACAAAAAGTACCATACAAAATTACATGGTCATAAATTACAAAAATCATTTTTTACCATATCATACATGATTATATAGCCATAAGTTACAAAAAAAGTTTTTTTACCATAATACATGTGCAGAATAAGGACTATATTGTGTAGCTAAATATTCTACATGATTAAAATATACACTGCAATATTCTACATGATTACAGGAATAATGATCATATCACAAACGTCTCATAACAATATACTTCCAATGCATACAAAAAATTGGTGAAAAAATAAAGTTTTCCCCCCCCCAAAAAAAGTTTCAAGTAAAGAAAAAACAACTAAATTTTCCCCAAATAAAGTTAAAAAAAATTATTAGGTATCGCCGAGTCCGTATTGACCAGCTCTATAAACATATCACATGACCTAACCCCTCAGATGAACACCTTAAAAAATAAAAACTGTGCTAAATAAACAATTTTTTTGTCACCTTACATCACTAAAAGTACAACAGCAAGTGATCAAAAAGGCGTATGCCCACTAAAATAGTAGCATTCTAATCGTCAGCTCATCCCGCAAAAAATGAGCCCATATCTAAGACAATCGCCCAAAAAAAAAAAAAACTATGGCTCAGAATATGGAGACACTAAAACATCATTTTTTTGGTTTTAAAAAAGCTGTTATTGTGTAAAACTTAAGTAAATTAAAAAAAGTATACATATTAGGTATCACCGCATCCATAATAACCTGCTCTATAAAAATATCACATGACCTAACCTTTCAGGAGAACACCGTAAAAAATAAAAACGTAAAAAAAGCCATTTTTTAACACCTTACATCCCAAAAAGTGTAATAGCAAGTGATCAAAAAGTCATATGCACCCCAAAATAGTGCCAATAAAACCATCATCTCACCCGCAAAAAATGAGACCCTACCTAAGATAATCGCCCAAAAACTGAAAAAACTATGGCTTTCAGAATGTGGAGACACTAAAGAATCATAAATAAAAATAAATGCTTTGTTATGTAAAACTGAAACAAACAACCAAAAAAAGTAGTTATATTTGGTATTGTTGCATCTGTGACAACCTGCTCTATAAAAATACTACACAATCTAACCATTCAGATGAATGTTGTAAATAACAAAAAATAAAAACAGTGCCAAAACAGCTATTTCTTGTTGCCTTGCCTCACAAACAGTGTAATATAGAGCAACCAAAAATCATATGTACCCTAAACTAGTACCAACAAAAATGCCACCCTATCCCATAGTTTCTAAAATGGGGTCAATTTTTGGGAGTTTCTACTCTTAGGGGTGCATCAGGGGGACTTCAAATGGGACATGGTGTCAAAAAACCAGTCCAGCTAAATCTGCCTTCCAAAAACCATATGGAATTCCTTTCCTTCTGTGCCCTGCTGTGTGCCCGTACAGCAGTTTACAACCACATATGGGGTGTTTCTGTAAACTAAAGAATCAGAGCCATAAATATTGAGTTTTGTTTGGCTGTTAACCCTTGCTTTGTAACTGGAAAACAAAATATTAAAATGGAAAATCTGCCAAAAAAGGGAAATTTTGAAATGTTATCTCTACATCATGTATCCAGGGGCCATCCTTTCAACTGAATGAAACTATAAGGCCTCCGCTGCCATTGAAGTCACCCCTGCCGCACCCCAAGCAAACATACCATTTAAGACTAGAGACATAGTGTATAGTTGACATGTTCTCTTTTTCTATTCTCCTTTTCTCCTCCACAGTGGAGTGACATGGGTGATGGCATATGAGGAGGATAGGAGTGAAGGAGTCATCACAAATACTTCGGCATCTGGAGTTCCAGTCTGGTACAAAGGAAGTCACCAGGATCAGAAGCACACTAGTCTTTAGACAAAGTAAGTGTTGTCTATGTGTCTAAACTTGGCTTCAGTTGGTGTCATGTTGGCTGTGGGGTGGATAAAATGGGAGGAAGGTAAGTGAAAGCTCCAGGTGTCACTGCATCCCTCTCCCTATGATTGCCATATTTTTTAAGCACCTGTTCTACTTTAATCCAACTTAAAAGTGGGTGAGACAAAATACAAAATTAGAAAATTACAATTTGAATTTAATTAACATTGCAGGGTGGTCGTAGCCATGGAAACGAGCAGTGTATAATGTGATGGAAAAATGAATCCAGCCAGCAAAGGAGGCTATATGAACAATAACAATACATAAGTAAGTGTTTTGTATTAATTTTCTCTACATGATAACTGCTATCTGCTGAAGTAACACGACACAATTAAGGCTTCCTACAGAGATGTAACCCTAGCCATAACATTGCAATGACTCTGAAGTTCGTAGTTGCCCATCTCCTCCCATATGGGGTTCAATTCACTGCGTGGACTGGGAGGGAGAGGATGTCCTGTACGGATTTGAATGCGACTGCTGGTAAATATCCTACTGATCCTTCTCCATAGATTATTTTACGACTTTATTAAATGGTTACTAGAATGTATTTAAAAAATATACAGTAATTTTTTTCCCCACAAAGTGGTTTCATTTTGTATCAATGTTGAAAGCAATCCAAAACACATATAGGCATTGCTGCAAAATGGTACCGATGAAAACTATGTTGCTCTTAAAATTCACATATAGCTACAGAAAAATTAAAACTTTATTACTAGGGATAAGCGAATCGACTTCGAATGAAACATCCAAAGTTGATTCGCATAAAACTTTGTTCTAATACTGTACGGAGCAGGAGCTCCGTACAGTATTAGCAAGTATTGGGTCCGATGAGCCGAAGTTATTGCTTTGCGAACTCTCGCGAGACTTCGAGCAATAACTTAATAAATTAATTTGTACTGTAAAATTAGATTGTACTGTAAAAAAACATTTCCCGAACTTGGGTTTGGTTCCAAGGTAGCACTTGAAACCGAACCCGAGTTCGGGAAATGTTTTTTTACAGTACAAATTAATTTATTAAGTTGTTGTGCGAAGTCTCGCGAGACTTCGCAAAGCAATAACTTCGGCTCATTGGAGCCAATACATTCTAATACTGTACAGAGCTCCTGCTCCGTAAAGTATTAGAACAAAGTTTTATGCGAATCGACTTCGGATGTTTCATCCGAAGTCGATTCGCTCATCCCTAGTTGCAACATAAAAAAATTTTTTTTAGTTTTTCATGACAGACGTATTATTGTGCAAAAGTAGAAAAACCTAAAGAAAAACTACACAGACTTGTATTTGGTATGGCCGCAATGGACAGGCCCCTAGTATACAAGGAATACATTAGATATGTATCATTTATAATGTAAAATCAATGGCAGAATCTGTTTTTTTCTATTTCCCTAAAATGAGTTAAAAAAGCTTATTCAATGAGTTATATACGGTACATAAACCAAAATGGAACCACTGAGAAATACAACTCATCCCGCAACAAGCAAGCCATCATACAGCAACATCGATGGAAAAAAAAAAAGTTATGGCTCTCTGAATGCGGTGACACAAAGCTGAAAAATTCCTGAGGGCATTGATGCCAAAATATCCTTGCTCTTTAAATGTTTTGCATTACAATTAGAGATAAGCGAATTGAATCCCACGAATTGGAATTAGATCCGAATTTCAGGATAAATTTGTTTAGTGTCATGCCCCACTCTGACGATGTGCGGAGGTCGGCCAGGATTGCAGCACGAGTCTAGTATTTGTTTTGATGCTGTGCTGGATCCGCCTCGCATCAGGTGCACTGGGTGGAGTCATTATTTTAAATAGTCTCCAGCTAAGTGCTCTGAGCGGATTATACTGTTCATTATGGTCTGGGATGTTTGGAGGGAAGGTTGGCTGTTTGTTCCTGCTCTCAGCAGATAAGTGTCTTTTCGTTTGGTTGTTTATGTCATCTATCCCATCCAGGTTCTGTGCGAGCTGGCTGCTCCTTTCTCCCCACTTCACCATCTCAGGGAGTTCAGGGTTCTGTCAGTACAGGCTGGAGGACACAGCAAATCTACCTTCAAGGTTTGTCTGTGGGCTGAGCATTGCAGGGAAAGAGGTCAGGGATAAACTAGGAGGTGACCCTTCCCCTGTCTCTCGTCCAGAGCCTGGTTGGTGTGTTATCTGTTAAACTGTGCACGTCCGTCGTGACATTTAGACTAGAAGCCGAATTTCCTCGTGTTTCGTGTCAGCGAATCGATTTAACCTGAAATAGTATAAAAAACTAAAAAATTCCATTTGCTCGCAACAGGCCGCCAGCCTCCTTCTTGCTTGAAGATCTCGGCTGAAATCCCGTGCAGGCCAGCGTGATGACGTAATCTCACACCGCACGGGATTTCGGCCAAGATCTTCAAGCAAGATGGTGGCGGCCGGCCCGTCGCGAGGAAATGGAGGCGGCAAGTTTGATTTTATTTTTTTGTATTCTTAATTTTACACTCAGATGCCGCGATCTTGTATGAACATGGCATCTGAGGGGTACAATTACGGGGGCGGCGCTATCGCAGCTCCCTGTCATTGCACCCGCTACTTACAAATAAAATGCGCTTTGTGGCGAAGCAGCCGAATCGAATTTTCAAGAAATTTGCTAATCTCTAATTACATTCTTTCTAACACATTTTCTTTTCTTTCAGATTTCTAGGTTATATTATAACTGGACCTACAATGATGATGAAGGGGACCATTTTTAACTCCTTGATTAATGACAGCAATAAGGTCACAACTATCATAAATGATAATGACACCTTGGAACAGGACACTATTGACTACCAGTTAGTGGTCTCCTCAGTGGTTTGTTTACTGGGGACCACAGGAAATGGTCTGGTCATCTGGTTCTGCCTCTTCAGGATGGAGACGACCGTCAATGTAGTCTGGTTCCTCAACCTAGCTATAGTTAATTTTACTTTTGCACTGTATCTTTCTTTGATCTTTATAAACAGAGCACTTGATGGTCACTGGCCATTGAGAAATTACATGTCTGAGATCACCTGGTTTGTTTTTTATCTCAGTATGGCCATCACTGTCCTCCAGCTCACTGTAATCACTGTAGACCGTTGTATCTGTGTCACATTTCCAAGATGGTGTCGGAAACACCGGACAATGATATTTGCTCTGATTGTAGTCTTGATCATTTGGGTTATTTCTATTTCTTCACATTTAATTACTTACAGTTATGGAGATAGATTGTATCACACTACTTCTTGCCTAGCTATTACAAGGATTTTCTTTTTCTTCCTTCTTCCATTCATTATTGTCATCATGTCCTTCACAGTCCTTGTCTTGTATATCAAACATATAGGCATCATCAAATCTTCAAAACCTCTTCAGGTCATTGTAGCCATGGTAATTGCTTACTTCATTTGTTGGTTCCCTTATCATTTGTTTGTCCTTCTTGAAACACTTCTAAGTAGAAACATAAGGAATTACTATATCTTTGTAACTGGACTGAAAATAAGTGCACATCTGATGCTTTTTAATTGTTGTATTAATCCCATTCTCTACATCTTCATTGGTCGGGACACCAAACAAAAATTATGTGGCTCTTTCCAGACAATATTTAAGAAGGTCTTCAGAGAAGACATGAGCCAGATGAATTTCAATAAACATGAACCATGTAACTCCTCAAGGCTTGTGCCAAAATCAACTAATACAAGAGTTTAGTGACTATAGAATAGAGATGGTTAGACAAAATACCTCTGGTCCTTCTGATATATTAAGGCACACTGATGTCATAGATTGGGGTATCCACAGAGATTGGCTATGTAAGAGCAATTCTCATTGTGGCTGACTTATTAGATGACCAGCCTTTCCAATACATGCATTAAATATTACATTTCTTTTTTACAGTAGTTGCTGCTGCAGGGGAAATCAGTATGATTAGTTGAACCAGACCCCCAAAGATCAGCTAACTTCCAGGGATTCTTTATTCTTTCAAATAAGGGGTTAAATTTCTTAGGCAGCTCATTTCATAACACTGTGAAATCTCTGCAAAAGCCCATCTCTTTGATACAACCACCATCCATCTGGGTTTTTCTGGAGGGATTTTTGATTCTCCTGTCTTCTGTACTTTTTGCATTGACCACTTATTTCAGAGTCTCACCACATTTTGGCCAGCGTTTAAAGGGGCTGAACCAAAGGAGTTTCATTGTTGTTTTGCTGTAATTAATAATTATTACTTGCCACTTGTTGTTTGACTATGAATTCTTAGAATCAGGAATAAAATAGGCTTCACAAAGTTTAGGTGCATAAAAAGTTTGCTGAACTGTAATAAAATAAATAAATAAACCTACATGGAATCTGGCTGACACCGATGTAATACAAACAGAGGCGGTAAGCATAATCTTACCCTAAAAAAAAATATTTAAAAAGCCTGGATGTTAGATTAACAAGAGATTCTTTTGTAAAGCTCTTTTTGCTTCTGATCATCCTAAATGTATAGTCTCTAGTAGGATCTTGATCTTGACTTTGGAATCCTGCCCTTGTCAACCTCGTCTTTTCATTAAAGGTCATGACATCAGCAGTTGATGCCCATCCCATTAAAGGGGTGTCTGACTTTCTTTTGTTGACATTGCAGCAGTGAGCAGTTATAATTATAGCTTCTCCATTCCATTCACTTGAATAGGAAGGAGCAGTAGTAGTAGTTACACTCTGTCCCATTTAAGTGAATGAAACGCCGGAGCTGTAATCACATTGCAGCAGTTAATTCAGCATGAGTGCTGCATTCTCTTCATACAGGTGAGCGGCTGGGGTGCTAGGATTCTGACCCCTGCTGATCTGATATTGATGACCTATCCTGAGGAGAGGTATTAATATAGGAAACCAGACAACCCCATTAAAGGGTTCTCCAACACCCCCAAGTATCAAAGTCAATTTTCCATTTATTGGTGCTCTGTACACCGGACTGCACAGAGTTTAATACCAGGACATAAATGCGAACTTTCCTAGTTTTCAGCTGCTCTTACTAAACACCCAGAGGGGAATCTATCATGAGTGTAAAATCTGAAGTCGGTGTTGCTTGAGTTGACATATATCATATGTCTCATGTTTGATAAATTTGTCTTATCCTTAAATCTAAGACTTTTGTCTAGAAAAACATCTCCAGTTTCCTATTCCACCCTCGTGGAGTGAGAATGCGACTTTTTTGCGACTTATTAAAGAAAGCCAAAATGATAAATCTGGAGTGAAGCTCATTAATAAAAATGATCAAATCGAAGTTGACGAAGTAGAATTCAATTCAAATTTCAGGAAAAATTTGATTTGCACCGAAGCCGAATTTCCTCACGCTTTGTGGTAACGAATCACATTTTTTCCTAAAATGGCTGCTGCACGTGTGAGGACATGGAGAAAGAAACTCAGGAAAGCCGGGATCACCCATAATGCCATGCATGCAGCCAATCAGCAGCCAGCCAGTCCTGTAATGTCACAGCACTATAAATAGCGGCAGCCATCTTAGATTCTGCCATTTACAAGTGTCATTAGTGCAGGGAGAGACGTCAGCAGGCACTAGAGACAGTGCTAGGAAAGACTTAATTGTGCTGAAAAAGCGATTTACAAGTACAGGGCAAGATTATTCAAGGTGTAGGGAAAGGATAAGGAGGAATCATTCCACATCATTTACTTAGAACAGGGTTCAGTCGGGGAGGTTACAGTCTGGGGAATAGGAACAATCCTATTACACCTTGCTGCACTGACTGGGGATCCACATTGCCATTATACGGCTCTGTAATTCCAGCAAACCGTTTCTTATTAGGGTGCAAGTTCTGTGTGATACAGCCATTAACAGGGTGTATTAAAAGGAAATATTTCTATGTCTTATTTGCCCTTGTGCAGTGCAGTTATATGTTCTAAAACATTTTTTGGCTTGTATTAGTGGGGAAAAAAGGGCTTATTAGCCGTTGTGTAGTGAAGTGAGAAAATTACAGCCCTTTTTGTTGTGTATTAGTGGCAAAAGTAAAATATATTTGGCGGTCAGTGATGCAGTTATATCTTCTAAAGCCTTTTGTGTTGTGTATTAGCGAAAAAAAAAAATATACTGTATATTTGCCGGTCAGCAGTGCAGTTTTATGTTTTCAAGCCATTTTTGTCGTGTATTAGTGGCAAAGCAAAAAAATATTTGCAGTTCAGCGGTGCAGTTATACAGTCAGGTCCATAAATATTGGGACATCGACACAATTCTAACATTTTTGGCTCTATACACGACCACAATGGATTTGAAATGAAACGAACAAGATGTGCTTTACCTGCAGACTGTCAGCTGTAATTTGAGGGGATTTACATCCAGATCAGGTGAACGGTGCAGGAATTACAGCAGTTTGCATATGTGCCTCCCACTTGTTAAGGGACCAAAAGTAATGGGACAGAATAATAATCATAAATCAAACTTTCGCTTTTTAATACTTGGTTGCAAATCCTTTGCAGTCAATTACATCCTGAAGTTTGGAACGCATAGACATCACCAGACGCTGGGTTTCATCCCTGGTGATGCTCTGCCAGGCCTCTACTGCAACTGTCTTCAGTTCCTGCTTGTTATTGGGGCATTTTCCCTTCAGTTTTGTCTTCAGCAAGTGAAATGCATGCTCAATCGGATTCAGATCAGGTGATTGACTTGGCCATTGCATAACATTCCACTTCTTTTCCTTAAAAAACTCTTAGGTTGCTTTTGCAGTATGCTTTAGTCATTGTCCATCTGCACTGTGAAGCGCCATCCAATGAGTTCTGAAGCATTTGGCTGAATATCGGCAGATAAAATTGCCAGAAACACTTCAGAATTAACCCTGCTGCTTTTGTCAGCAGTCACATCATCAATAAATACAAGAGAACCAGTTCCATTGGCAGCCATACATGCCCACGCCATGACACTACCACCACCATGCTTCACTGATGAGGTGGTATGCTTAGGATCATGAGCAGTTCCTTTCCTTCTCCATACACTTCTCTTCCCATCACTCTGTAAAGTTAATCTTGGTCTCATCTGTCCATAGGATGTTGTTCCAGAACTGTGAAGCTTTTTTAGATGTCATTTGGCAAACTCTAATCTGGCCTTCCTGTTTTTGAGGCTCACCAATGGTTTACATCTTGTGGTGAACCCTCTGTATTTACTCTGGTGAAGTCTTCTCTTGATTGTTGACTTTGACACACATACACCTATCTCCTGGAGAGTGTTTTTGATCTGGCCAACTCTTGTGAAGGGTGTTTTCTTCACCAGGGAAATAATTCTTTGGTCATTCACCACAGTTGTTTTTCGTGGTCTTCCGGGTATTTTGGTGTTGCTGAGCTCACCGGTGCATTCCTTCTTTTTTTAAGAATGTTCCAAACAGTTGTTTTGGCCACGCCTAATGTTTTTTCTATCTCTCTGATGGGTTTGTTTTGTTTTTTCAGCCTAATGATGGCTTGCTTCACTGATAGTGACAGCTCTTTGGATCTCATCTTGAGAGTTGACAGCAACAGATTCCAAATGCAAATAGCAGACTGGAAATGACCTCTGAAACTTTATTTGCTCATTGTAATTGGGGTTAATGAGGTAATAACACACACCTGGCCATGGAACAGCTGAGAAGCCAATTGTCCCATTACTTTTGGTCCCTTAAAAAGTGGGAGGCACATATGCAAACTGTTGTAATTCCTACAGCGTTCACCTGATTTGGATGTAAATACCCTAAAATTAAAGCTGACAGTCTGCAGTTAAAGCCCATATTGTTCGTTTCATTTTAAATCCATTGTGGTGGTGTATAGAGCCAAAAATATTAGAATTGTGTTGATGTCCCAATATTTATGGACCTGACTATGTTCTAAAGCCATTTTTGTCGTGTATTAGTGGCAAAACTAAAATATATTTGTTGTTCAGCTTGTGTAATTATATGCTCTAAAGCCTTTTGTGGCATGTACTGTATTAGTGGAAATAGAAAAAATATCTTTGCCGGTCAGCGGTGCAGTTATATGTTTTCAAGCCATTTTTGCCGTGTATTAGTGGCAAAATCAAAAATATCTTTGCCGTTCAGCAGTGCTGTTATGTTTTAAAGCCTTTTGTGACATGTATTAGCGGAAAAAGAAAAAATATCTTTGCCGGTCAGCGGTGCAGTTATATGTTTTCAAGCCATTTTTGCCGTGTATTAGTGGCAAAATCAAAAATATCTTTGCCGTTCAGCAGTGCTGTTATGTTTTAAAGCCTTTTGTGACATGTATTAGCGGAAAAAGAAAAAATATCTTTGCCGGTCAGCGGTGCAGTTATATGTTTTCAAGCCATTTTTGCCATGTATTAGTGGCAAAACAAAAATATATTTGCTGCTCAGCTGCACAGTTATGTTTTAAAGACTTTTGTGGCATGCATTAGCGGAAAAGAAAAAAATATATATTTGCCATTCAGCAGTGCAGTTATATGTTTGGCGTGTATTTTTTTTGCATGCATTAGTGGCACAAAGAAAGTATTTGCCGTTGTGTGGTAAAATGAAAAAATTACACGCCTTTTAGGAATGTATTAGTAGAAAAAAAGGGCTTATTAGCCGTTGTGTGGTAATTGGTAAAGTGTCATCTAGCGGTCGTGTCTTGACCGGCAAACCAGTGGTTTTTAAATTGTTGATCATTCAATGGTTGATCGGTCATCCACTTCCTCATCCAGCGCCGACGTGTGGAGCTGTAACTACGGTTAGGGTCAATACATGTCCTTTACAAACCACTGGGTGACTTTCTCTGCGACAACTCAGAATCGGAACCATGGTGACTGACAACGGGAAAACATGGTGTCAGTGCTGCGTCAAGGAGGGCTGAGCCATGCGCCCTGCATGGCACACATGTTCAATCTGGTTGTCATGTGGTTCCTAAAGTCTTCCACTCATCTGCAAGACATCCTAAAAATGGCAAGGAAACTTTGCATGCACTTAAGCCACTCGTACACCACAAAGCACACCCTCCTTGAGCTGCAGCGGCAGAACGGCATTCTCCAACATAGGCTGATATGCGATGTTTGGAATTCCACCCCCCATATGTTAGACCGACTGTACGAACAGAGAAAGGCCATAAACATAAAAGACCTAGACAGGATAACTTCTGGCTCTCCACCTTGTTGGACCCTTGCTACCGGTCCAAAATGGGCGCCTTTTTTACACCTGCTGAGAGGGAGGACACACTGAAGTACTATAGAGACATTCTATGTAGTAAGTTGGCAGCTGCCTATCTGCGCCATCGTCCATTCTCTCGCAGGGCTGACCGGGGGGGGCCCTATGCGCTCACATCCCACAGCCATGGCTGCTGGGGAGGGGTGGGGTGGCAGGAGCAGTACCAGCTCCATCAGCAACAGCCTGAGTCTAGAGTCGCTGATGAGCAGCTCTCTTCACCCGCCTAGTGAAGAAACTACTCACTAGCAGCAGCATCTAGACCTGGAGCAGAACCTGAACCAACTCGTGGTGGCATACTTGGAGTGCACCCTGCCAGCTGTTATTGAAGATCCACTGGACTACTGGGCAGCCAAACTGGATTTGTGGCCACAACTGGCCGACTTTGCCCTGGAAAAGCTGTCCTGCCCGGCCAGTAGTGTGGTATCAGAGTAGGTGTTTAGTGCGGCAGGGGCTATAGTTACCCCAAGAAGAACTTGCATGTCCACCCAAAATGTGGAAAGACTGACCTTTGTCAAGATAAATAAGGCATGGATCAGTCAGGATTTCCACCCATCAATGCCTGATGCATCAGACTAGATCATGGTGCCATACAAACACTTTGACAAAAGAGACCGGTTTCTTCTGGCTACATGACTCAGCTACCATTCTGATGCTGCCACCCACCTGATGCCACACATCTGATGCCAAGTGCTCCTTCTGTCACCCACCATCTTCAGAGGGTACTGGTATTGCCACCCACCTCTACACTATGTCACCTTGCCACTCTGTGTCCTGCTGCTGCCACCTCTATCCTATGTCACCTTGCCACTCTGTGGCGTCCTCATGCTGCTGCCACCTCCACCCTATGTAACTTTGCCACTCTGCGGCCTCCTCATGCTGCTGCCACCTCCAGACTCTGTCATTGTGCCACTCTGCGGCCTCCTCATGCTGCTGCCACCTCCACACTCTGCAATAGTGTCACTCTGTGGCCTCCTAATGCTGCCGCCACCTCCAGACTCTGTCATTGTGCCACTCTGCGTCCTCCTCATGCTGTAGCCACCTCCAGACTCTGTGATTGTGCCACTCTGCAGCCTCCTCGTGCTGCTCCCACCTCCAGACTCTGTAATTGTGCCACTCTGTGGTCTGCCCATGCTGCTGCCACCTCCACACTATGTCACCTTGCCACTCTGTGGCCTCTTCATGCTGCTGCAACATCCAGACTCTGTCATTGTGCCATTCTGTGGCCTCCTCATGCTGCTGCCACCTCCAGACTCCGTCATTGTGCCACTCTGTGGTCTGCTCATGCTGCTGCCACCTCCACACTCTGCAATTGTGCCACTCTGCGGCCACCTAATGCTGCTGCCACCTCCAGACTCTGTCATTGTGCCACTCTGTGGCCTCCTCATGCTGCAGCCACCTCCAGACTCTGTCATTGTGCCACTCTGTGGTCTGCTCATGCTGCTGCCACCTCCACACTATGTCACCTTGCCACTCTGTGGCCTCCTGATGCTGCTGCCACCTCCACACTGTCATTGTGCCACTCTGTGGCCTCCTTATGCAGCTTCTGTAACGCCCCAGAGTGCCGTTACCACCTGTGCACCTCACTACTACCTCCGATGGTTAACCTCATGTCATCATCTGTATTTATTGCAGGACCGTCACACTGTGCATATCTATTTTATTGCAAATGTTTGTGTTAAAGTGTCATGTGCCTGGTTCACCAGCAGATGGCGGCAACAATGGCAGTGCTAGTTCACCTAAAATGGAACCCCTTTTTCCATTCTTGCCCTCTTGAGAGAGAGAGGAGATTAGTTATGAGTGAGTTCCACCCTACCCCTCCTGGGGAGAGGTTGGGTGTCCAGCTCATCCCCGGCTCGGGAATAAAGCAGGCCTTGTCCTGTCTTGACAGGCTCTGCCTGTGAGGTCTAAATGGTTGCATGTCCCCTGCTGAAAAAACACACACTTTTAAAAGGTATATGGAGGGCCTGAACCTGTGGGCTCCGTACCTATATCCTCTAAGAGTGTTGTTATATTATTCAGGAGGACTTGCTCTTTCCCACATATCTATCGCACATGGGCTGCGAGTGTTTAGCCCGTGTAATTGCGCTTGGGTATCTATAGGTGTCGCCTATTGCCAGGTTATTGGCCCGTCATGCCGCAATGCTGATTATTATGTTTTAGGCTCAACCTATATGGTATGTCCTCACTGCCTATTTACGGACTACTTGTCATAATTGTACTCTGGCCCTCAGGGGGATACGGCGTCTGCAGATCGCCTTTCCCTATTCATTCTCAGCCCTACCATTAATTAAAATTGTTAAAGACACAGCTCCCCCAACATGTTTCACCGCATCAGCGGCGTCTTCAGGGGAATGGAGCTACTATCAACACGAGCGTCTGCTAATTCCACCTCTTTATACCAATAGGGTGGATCACACTTGAAAATCACCTATCGCATAGCAGCCTCGTGTTGACTGATGTCTATTGTGGCCAATCACATATTACTTCCGAGTAGGACGGGGTGTCATCTGCGCATGTGTCCGGTGTTTGAACATTCTCTCCCACTGCTATAAATTGTATGCGCGTGCGTGACAACATACACTGATTTTCAACATATATTCCACGCATGCGTCCGAACTTTAACATTTTCTCCCATTACTATGACTTTATGCGCATGCGTGGCGACATAGACTGATTTCCATAGTATATTCCACGCATGCGTCCGGTGTTTGAAATTTCTATCTTACTGTGGGTTATGCGCATGCGTAGCAACATAGACATATTGTCAGCTAGAGTTCCAGCTCATATTTACCTAGGGGAGGCAATCTTGACAAAAAACTATTGCAGAATGAAGCCAGATGGATTCAACGACTCAACACAATGAGTCCAGTGGGCCTGAATGAGGGCTTCACATATGCAGCATTTATATGATACCCAAATTTGGGAATAAATTAAATAAATAAATAAATGGTAGAAAGGTCATATGACCGATATGGTAAATATACCCTCTACACATCTCTCTCTTTAGATATAAAGAAAGAATGTTAAAGTTCGGACGCATGCGTGGAATATGTGTTGAAAATCAGTGTATGTTGTCACGCACGCGCATACAATTTATAGCAGTGGGAGAGAATGTTCAAACACCGGACACATGCGCAGATGACACCCCGTCCTACTCGGAAGTAATATGTGATTGGCCACAATAGACATCAGTCAACACGAGGCTGCTATGCGATAGGTGATTTTCAAGTGTGATCCACCCTATTGGTATAAAGAGGTGGAATTAGCAGACGCTCGTGTTGATAGTAGCTCCATTCCCCTGAAGACGCCGCTGATGCGGTGAAACATGTTGGGGGAGCTGTGTCTTTAACAATTTTAATTAATGGTAGGGCTGAGAATGAATAGGGAAAGGCGATCTGCAGACGCCGTATCCCCCTGAGGGCCAGAGTACAATTATGACAAGTAGTCCGTAAATAGGCAGTGAGGACATACCATATAGGTTGAGCCTAAAACATAATAATCAGCATTGCGGCATGACGGGCCAATAACCTGGCAATAGGCGACACCTATAGATACCCAAGCGCAATTACACGGGCTAAACACTCGCAGCCCATGTGCGATAGATATGTGGGAAAGAGCAAGTCCTCCTGAATAATATAACAACACTCTTAGAGGATATAGGTACGGAGCCCACAGGTTCAGGCCCTCCATATACCTTTTAAAAGTGTGTGTTTTTTCTGTGTTGGAATAAAGTTTATTAAAAGGCAAATAAAAGTTATTTTTTAATAATAGGACCAGAAACGGGAATTATAGTCAGTAGGCTATTGGAACAAATTGATTTAACTTCCTGGGTTAGTGGATCATTTGGTAAAATAAATGTCCCCTGCTGGGCTTGCATTGCCTAGAACCAAGCTAAGAGAGCTTGAAGTCAGGAAGAAGCATTCCCTGGATGAGGACAGATAAAGACAAAGCCAAAGATAAAGATAAAGAAGGAGTCAGACTACAGAAAGCTAAGTTACAGCAGGAAAGGAAAAGTTTCCAATTTAATTAAGCTAGCATAGCAGAGCTGAGAGAGTTCAGATGTAGCAGAGCTGAGATTTTCTGCCTGCCAAAAGTTAAGCCAAAGTCTGCTGAGGACCAAGATAAAGTCAGAAGATTGTCTCTGATACAAGTTTATTCAAGTAAAGCTGTTGGTCAACATTATACAAAGCCTGGACTCAATTATTCCTTCATCATCCAAGTTAATCACCCCTTCTGCACTTCAACGGATGGCAACATCTGGGACCCAAGGATTTCCAGGTAGGAGCACCATGACACATGCTTATAACATCTACAGGGACATTGTAGGTCACTCTTTAACCACTCTGGCAATCCTACATCTGGGTACCAACACCACTATACTTAAAGGGGACTCCATGTCCTTGTTGCTTTAATGCAACTGGCGTCACGACAACTTGCTCTATCAGAGGGACATATATCGTAAAAACCTCTTAAAGTGTAAGGGAAACCCAGACGCTGGCAACTGCCCGCTGCATCCCATTTGGCGTTACAAACAAAAACTCTTATAGCGTCTTAAAGGGACTCCTGGTAGTAACTCGTATGTTGCACTTCCACCTCACCACTATGTCATAGGGCCACTCTGTGGACTTCTCATGCTGTTCCCACCCTCCCCACTTCATGACTGGTCCACTATTTTGCCTTTCGGCCTGGCTGGCATCTTCATTTATTTGACCCTTCTTCTAATCTGTCAGAAGGAAGGAAAAATGAGTAGGATAATGGATCCTGTCTGTGTAGCAGCTGTAAGGCCTGTATGGTCCCATCAGAATTGGCTTGTGATTGGGTAACCAAAAGCAGGAGTGGGTACAAAACACAGAAGACATGCAAATATTCCATTCACGTGTCATCTCTGTTTTGGATCTACTCCTGTTTTTTTTGGCATTAACAATATGAATGAGGGGCAAAGGCAATATTCGAATTTGCGATATTTCGCAAATATTTGGGCGAATATTCGTCATAAATTATCGAATTCTCGATTATTTTCTTGATTGCAAAAATCGGCAATGAAATAGGCGTATATTGCGTGGGCAATACAGGCGTAGGTCACTTTTGCTACATTTTTCAAGCTGCTAGAAGTTTCCTGAGACCGGAGAAAATGGTTGGCACGGCAGAACATTACAATGGATTTATATGCAGATAGAGTGCTCCAATATATTTGCGATTGCGCAAATCGCCAATTAATGATGCGCATATTTTTGCGCAATACATGCATCTTCGCATTTTAGCCTGTCTGACTACATATTACTGATTGGTGCAATAAGTATTGTTGTGAACTTGTGACATCACAGCGCTATGTCTGTATGTATGTCTGTAGCATGTATGTATGGACAACAGAACACTATATCACGATCTTAGGGTACTTTCACACTAGCGTTTTTCTTTTCCGGCATAGAGTTCCGTCCTAGGGGCTCTATATCGAAAAAGAACCGATCAGTTTTATCCTAATGCATTCTGAATGGAGAGAAATCCGTTCAGGATGCATCAGGATGTCTTCAGTTCAGTCTTTTTGACTGATCAGGGCGGAGATAATACTGTATTAGTGACGAATCTGGCATTCAAAATACCGCAATGCCGGATGCTGGAAAAATGGGGAAAAAATATCAAACGGATCCGTTTCTCCGGATGACATACGGAGAGACGGATCCGTTCTTGCAATGCATTTGTAAGACGGATCCGCATCCGGATCCCGTCTACAAATGCTTTTCGTTTGCATGCAGATTGCTGGATCCGGCAGGCAGTTCCGACAACCGGATCACTCTGCCGCAAGTGTGAAAGTACCCTAACCTACACTGACTACCTCCCACTAACTATCTGTATTATATATATAAGCTAACTAACTAACTAATGTAATGACACAGTAAAGCACAGAGCACAGCAATGTCACTGCTGTCTCTCTCAGAACTGCAAAATAAATCAGAAAATTGCTGCTGGGGAGGTTCTTAAATAGTAAGGGGTCGGCAACTTTCCTATTGGTTGCTAGGGATGTTGCTAAGCACAGACAAAGATATTGCTGCCTTCTCATTGGCCCACAAGCAAGAAGGGAGGTTACTGATGAAAAAAAATCTAGAAAATTTGCGAATACGAATATATAGCATTATATTCTAATTCTTCGCAAATTCTCGAAGTGGCGATATTCGCAATTAAAATTCACAATTAAAATTTGCGATTTGAATATTTGCTTCCAATACTAATTAGCAATACTAATGGATTACTGACCAAATGCTGACCAAGTGAAGGCAGATGCTCAACAGACAGGATCTGTTTTTTGGGGGTTATTGTTCTGATGGATCAGAGGAAAGGCAAAATAATCAGTGACGTCCACACAAACTTACTGCTGACCCCTCTCCACTCTCGGGGGGCTCTACTTGTATAAACGTTTAATAGAACAGGTTCTGTAGACATCTATGTGGAATCAGCTGAAGATGGTGTAAAAGGAGTGCGCTTCTTCTTGGCGCTAACATCGACCTATAAGTTTCACACTTGAGTTATTTGGTCAGTTTTGGCCCAGTGACTGCCCAAATAAGTGACGTGTGCAGTGATTCTAAGAGCGACGCCTGTCATCTACAGTACATGTCATATGGACCCACAGTATTATTTCACTACCACAGCAGACTCCCTATGTGTGCTACTGCAAGGCACAGTGTTCTACACCGCTATACAGGCACAGTGTTCTACACCGCTATACAGGCACAGTGTTCTACACCACTATACAGGCACAGTGTTCTACACCGCTATACAGGCACAGTGTTCTACACCTCTACACAGGCACAGTGTTCTACACCACTATACAGGCACAGTGTTCTACACCGCTATACAGGCACAGTGTTCTACACCGCTATACAGGCACAGTGTTCTACACCGCTATACAGGCACAGTGTTCTACACCACTATACAGGCACAGTGTTCTACACCACTATACAGGCACAGTGTTCTACACCACTATACAGGCACAGTGTTCTACACCACTATACAGGCACAGTGTTCTACACCACTATACAGGCACAGTGTTCTACACCGCTATACAGGCACAGTGTTCTACACCGCTATACAGGCACAGTGTTCTACACCGCTATACAGGCACAGTGTTCTACACCGCTATACAGGCACAGTGTTCTACACCCCTATACAGGCACAGTGTTCTACACCACTATACAGGCACAGTGTTCTACACCACTATACAGGCACAGTGTTCTACACCCCTATACAGGCACAGTGTTCTACACCGCTATACAGGCACAGTGTTCTACACCCCTATACAGGCACAGTGTTCTACACCCCTATACAGGCACAGTGTTCTACACCCCTATACAGGCACAGTGTTCTACACCGCTATACAGGCACAGTGTTCTACACCACTATACAGGCACAGTGTTCTACACCACTATACAGGCACAGTGTTCTACACCACTATACAGGCACAGTGTTCTACACCGCTATACAGGCACAGTGTTCTACACCCCTATACAGGCACAGTGTTCTACACCACTATACAGGCACAGTGTTCTACTCCACTATACAGGCACAGTGTTCTACACCACTATACAGGCACAGTGTTCTACACCACTATACAGGCACAGTGTTCTACACCACTATACAGGCACAGCGTTCTACACCCCTATACAGGCACAGCGCTCTACACCACTATACAGGCACAGTGTTCTACACCCCTATACAGGCACAGCGCTCTACACCACTATACAGGCACAGTGTTCTACACCACTATACAGGCACAGTGTTCTACACCACTATACAGGCACAGTGTTCTACACCCCTATATAGGCACAGCACTCTACACCACTATACAGGCACAGGTTCTACACCACTATACAGGCACAGTGTTCTACTCCACTATACAGGCACAGTGTTCTACACCACTATACAGGCACAGTGTTCTACACCACTATACAGGCACAGTGTTCTACACCACTATACAGGCACAGTGTTCTACACCCCTATACAGGCACAGCGCTCTACACCACTATACAGGCACAGTGTTCTACACCCCTATACAGGCACAGTGTTCTACACCACTATACAGGCACAGCGTTCTACATCCCTATACAGGCACAGCGCTCTACACCACTATACAGGCACAGCGTTCTACATCCCTATACAGGCACAGCACTCTACACCACTATACAGGCACAGTGTTCTACACCACTACAGGGAGTGCAGAATTATTAGGCAAGTTGTATTTTTGAGGATTAATTTTATTATTGAACAACAACCATGTACTCAATGAACCCAAAAAACTCATTAATATCAAAGCTGAATATTTTTGGAAGTAGTTTTTAGTTTGTTTTTAGTTTTAGCTATTTTAGGGGGATATCTGTGTGTGCAGGTGACTATTACTGTGCACAATTATTAGGCAACTTAACAAAAAACAAATATATACCCATTTCAATTATTTATTTTTACCAGTGAAACCAATATAACATCTCAACATTCACAAATATACATTTCTGACATTCAAAAACAAAACAAAAACAAATCAGTGACCAATATAGTCACCTTTCTTTGCAAGGACACTCAAAAGCCTGCCATCCATGGATTCTGTCAGTGTTTTGATCTGTTCACCATCAACATTGCGTGCAGCAGCAACCACAGCCTCCCAGACACTGTTCAGAGAGGTGTACTGTTTTCCCTCCTTGTAAATCTCACATTTGATGATGGACCACAGGTTCTCAATGGGGTTCAGATCAGGTGAACAAGGGGGCCATGTCATTAGATTTTCTTCTTTTATACCCTTTCTTGCCAGCCACGCTGTGGAGTACTTGGACGCGTGTGATGGAGCATTGTCCTGCATGAAAATCATGTTTTTCTTGAAGGATGCAGACTTCTTCCTGTACCACTGCTTGAAGAAGGTGTCTTCCAGAAACTGGCAGTAGGACTGGGAGTTGAGCTTGACTCCATCCTCAACCCGAAAAGGCCCCACAAGCTCATCTTTGATGATACCAGCCCAAACCAGTACTCCACCTCCACCTTGCTGGCGTCTGAGTCGGACTGGAGCTCTCTGCCCTTTACCAATCCAGCCACGGGCCCATCCATCTGGCCTATCAAGACTCACTCTCATTTCATCAGTCCATAAAACCTTAGAAAAATCAGTCTTGAGATATTTCTTGGCCCAGTCTTGACGTTTCAGCTTGTGTGTCTTGTTCAGTGGTGGTCGTCTTTCAGCCTTTCTCACCTTGGCCATGTCTCTGAGTATTGCACACCTTGTGCTTTTGGGCACTCCAGTGATGTTGCAGCTCTGAAATATGGCCAAACTGGTGGCAAGTGGCATCTTGGCAGCTGCACGCTTGACTTTTCTCAGTTCATGGGCAGTTATTTTGCGCCTTGGTTTTTCCACACGCTTCTTGCGACCCTGTTGACTATTTTGAATGAAACGCTTGATTGTTCGATGATCACGCTTCAGAAGCTTTGCAATTTTAAGAGTGCTGCATCCCTCTGCAAGATATGTCACTATTTTTGACTTTTCTGAGCCTGTCAAGTCCTTCTTTTGACCCATTTTGCCAAAGGAAAGGAAGTTGCCTAATAATTATGCACACCTGATATAGGGTGTTGATGTCATTAGACCACACCCTTTCTCATTACAGAGATGCACATCACCTAATATGCTTAATTGGTAGTAGGCTTTCGAGCCTATACAGCTTGGAGTGAGACAACATGCATAAAGAGGATGAAGTGGTCAAAATACTCATTTGCCTAATAATTCTGTACACAGTGTATACAGGCACAGTGTTCTACACCACTATACAGGCACAGTGCTCTACACCGCTATACAGGCACAGTGTTCTACACCGCTATACAGGCACAGTGTTCTACACCACTATACAGGCACAGTGTTCTACACCACTATACAGGCACAGTGTTCTACACCACTATACAGGCACAGTGTTCTACTCCACTATACAGGCACAGTGTTCTACACCACTATACAGGCACAGTGTTCTACACCACTATACAGGCACAGTGTTCTACACCACTATACAGGCACAGTGTTCTACACCCCTATACAGGCACAGCGCTCTACACCACTATACAGGCACAGTGTTCTACACCCCTATACAGGCACAGTGTTCTACACCACTATACAGGCACAGCGTTCTACATCCCTATACAGGCACAGCGCTCTACACCACTATACAGGCACAGCGTTCTACATCCCTATACAGGCACAGCGCTCTACACCACTATACAGGCACAGTGTTCTACACCACTATACAGGCACAGTGTTCTACACCACTATACAGGCACAGTGCTCTACACCGCTATACAGGCACAGTGCTCTACACCGCTATACAGGCACAGTGTTCTACACCACTATACAGGCACAGTGTTCTACACCACTATACAGGCACAGTGTTCTACACCGCTATACAGGCACAGTGTTCTACACCGCTATACAGGCACAGTGTTCTACACCACTATACAGGCACAGTGTTCTACACCGCTATACAGGCACAGTGTTCTACACCGCTGTACAGGCACATTGTTCTACACCGCTATACAGGCACAGTGTTCTACACCACTATACAGGCACAGTGTTCTACACCACTATACAGGCACAGTGTTCTACACCACTATACAGGCACAGTGTTCTACACCACCATACAGGCACAGTGTTCTACACCACTATACAGGCACAGTGTTCTACACCCCTATACAGGCACAGTGTTCTACACCACTATACAGGCACAGTGTTCTACACCACTATACAGGCACAGTGTTCTACACCGCTATACATTCACAGTGTTCTACACCGCTATACAGGCACAGTGTTCTACACCACTATACAGGCACAGTGTTCTACACCTCTAAACAGGCACAGTGTTCTACACCGCTATACAGGCACAGTGTTCTACACCGCTATACAGGCACAGTGTTCTACACCGCTATACAGGCACAGTGTTCTACACCACTATACAGGCACAGTGTTCTACACCGCTATACAGGCACAGTGTTCTACACCGCTATACAGGCACAGTGTTCTACACCACTATACAGGCACAGTGTTCTACACCGCTATACAGGCACAGTGTTCTACACCACTATACAGGCACAGTGTTCTACACCAGTATACAGGCACAGTGTTCTACACCGCTATACAGGCACAATGTTCTACACCGCTATACAGGCACAGTGTTCTACACCACTATACAGGCACAGTGTTCTACACCCCTATACAGGCACAGTGTTCTACACCCCTATACAGGCACAGTGTTCTACACCTCTATACAGGCTCTCTGCAGCCAGGAAATAGACATTTTTAATGTGATTCACCGCAAATAAATATGGATCAAACCAAATTTTTTTGAAAAAATTTGGCAAACCGGCGAATCGAATATATAAAAAATTCGCTCATCTCTAGTTTCAACATATCCAAGGATGAACACAATGCACTAAATGAATGAATAGAATGAATAAATAAATGTTGCGAAAAAGACCCAACTGTTCGGCTAGTGATGCATTTATGAGGGAAGCAGATAATATCGGTAGCAGATTGCTTGCGAGAAATTATGCTCTATATAGGAGGCCAAAAAATGGGTTCTCTCTTTAGACAGAAAGAAAATAATATTTCCCCAAAAAAAGGGAAGCCAGCAACTTTTGTGACAGGTTACAGTAAGGAATACATGGAGATTTGTAATATCATACAGCGACATCTCCATGTATTAAACTTTGACCTGGAGTGGAAAGGGATAGTCAATGAGGGGGTTAAATGTGTGGCCCGCAGAGCCACAACCATAGCACAAAAAATCAGCCCCAGTCTTTTCCAGGAACGATCAGCAACTTCACCTATAAAGGGAGCTACAAATGTGGTAGTAACAGATGTATCTGCTGTAAATACATGTCAGTGTGTCACAATGTGACATCTACTGTGAATGGCAAGAATTACACCATAAAACAATATCTGAACTAACACAGATTATGCCATTTATTGAATCACCTGCAGATATTGTCTTCTACAACATGTAGGTTGCACTACAAAACAAATAAAAAGCAGAAAATGCAAACATTTATCAGATACAACCATATTATGAAACTCCCAATGTATCTCTGGCCACTTTGCCACTTTGCACAAAGGAGATACAAGAGAATTTTCTGTTCAGGGAGGAGATCACAAACGAAAACTCCGAAGCCTTGAGGCATATTGGATGTTTGAATTAGGAAGTTGCTTTCCCACAGGTCTGAACAGAAAACACGATCTGGTTTTACAATATTGTTAAAAGAACTATTTTTATAGTTTTTCAGTACTTTATACATGTTGTCTTTTCTTTTTGAAGCATTGGGTGTTGGATGTTGGTGTCTGATTAGTTCTCCTCCTCTTTTGAGCATGTGATGACGAAGTTTTGATTACCTGGTGCACCACATGCTTAAAGAGAGGTGAACATTCACTTTTCTGTATGTCATGAGTAAGGACCGAGATTGTGGAGTCCGAAACGCGTAGACATCTTGGATCTTGCATGCGATTCGTGTTTGGATAACAGTTTTTTTTTTTTATTAATAAAGCTGCAAGTTTTTATGGGAAGCTGGACCACAAGTTTTTTCTTTGGATTACGTTTGTACACAGTCAAGTCCGGACTGAGCCCGTGCTTCCGTGAAAGCAACAAGGTGAGAGCTGTTTTATATATATTTGGAATACATTTTTTATTATTACAATATATCATCTAATGCCTTAACTTCTGAATCTTTGTGTAAGAATTTTGCATCGGTTGTATGGACCTCATTCATTTTTAGACAGAGAAAAACATCTATCACTGAAAATGTAAAACAATATTAACTTTGAAAAATTTGGATTTGAAATTTGATGTAGCAATTATAGGCATAGTTGAAGACTGAGAGAAGAAGGCTGCGCTCACCTGGATCCAAACTGAGAGCACAGGCGGTGCAAGGAACAAAGCACTGATCCAATAGAAAAAAGTTTACAAAGCCCAGAATACAGAAATATAAAATCCAGCTTTTATTGTTCCAAGACGTAAAATCCAAATCCAAATAGCAAAAAAAGTCTAGGTTGAAATGGTAAATATAAAACATGTATGAGCAGTAATTGTCACATCTTTACCACCATCTGCCATTAGAATATTTTTTCCAAAAATGTTAATGCAAAAACCATTATCAAAAATGGGTGTGTGTATTAGAGCCTAGTTTTCCATCTGTTGTGTGTGTACCACAAGCAGTGGCGCACCGACAGGGGTGGTCCAGCGGGTCTTGACCCCCCCCCCCCCCCTAGAACAACCAGGAAATATTTTTTATTTTTCAGGGCCGCACCGCCGATCACCACAGGCGGCACGGCCCTGGTTCTAGTTGCCGGCGGCGGTTGGGGGGCAGTAGGAGATGAGCACTTCCATTGTGGAAGCGCTCATCTCCATAGTCATCTGTATCGCCGTCCTCAGGACAGCGATACAGATGGCTGTGCTGCAGCGGGGCAGGGGAGGGAGAGGCATCTCCCTTCACTGTTCTTCTGATAGGCCGCAGGCACTAATGCCTGTGGCCTATCAGAGGCTGGCTCAGGTGGCGCGATGACGTCATTATCATTGCGTTGCCTGAGCCGGGCAGTGCAGCACACAGCGGGGGACACAGGCCGGAAGAGGCCTGCATCGCACCACTGCTGATGGAGGTAAGTATTAGTGTTTTTGTTTTTTTGGGGGGGGGAGCTGGCACTATGGGGCAACTGGAATTTCTTACAGCCCCCTTTTTTTGGGGTGGCACTCTGGGGGCATTTATTTGTTGCCTATTTTGAGGAGAGGCACTATGGGGGAATTTCTTACTGGCACATTATGGGGGGGGGGGGGCACCATGGGGGAGAGGAGCACTATGGGGGCATCTAGGGGCTCTAAAGGGGCTTTTTTTATTGGCACATTATGGGGGCACTATAGGGGCATTATTTGGGGGCACTATGGGGAAGTGGGGGTTCTATAGGGGACTTTTTTATTGGCATATTATGCGGGCACTATGGCATCTGGTGGAACTAAGGGGGCATTTTTTACTGGCACATTTTGGGAGGCACTATAGGGGAGAGTGGCACTATGGGGCATTATTTGGGGGCACTATGAGGGAGAGGATCACTATAGGGGCATCTTCTGGGGGCACTAAGAAGGGGCATTTTTTACTGGCATATTATGGGGGACACTACGGGGGAGAGGAGCACTATGAGGGCATTTACTGGGGCACTATATAGGGGTATTTTATACTGGCATACATTATGGGGACATTGTCTCAACTGCGGGCACTAAGCGGGGGTATTTTATGTACTGTCATATTATAAGGAGAATTATTACTACTAGGGGGTATTATGGGGAGCTTTACTACTACTGGGGGGCTATGAGGAACATGATTACTAGTATGGGCACTATAGGGGCATTATAACAACTAATTGTGCTCTGGAAGATAATTATTTCTATTGGTGGGATTTTGGGGAGGACTGTTACTTTGGGGGGCACCCTGGCACAGTATCAGCTTAGCACAATTATTTTGGGGGTCATTATCTTTATACTATTAGTGTCTGGGCGCAGTTATTTTTTAGAGCACTGTGTGACAATAATTGTTGAAGGGGGCACTGTCTGTGTGGTAGTAGTATTTCCAGGGGGACTGTTTCTGCAGTATAGTATTGGGGGTGGCAGGAAAGGGTGTTCAGAAGATGTGAAGATGATGGAAATGTGGGAAACTAATGTCTGTTTGTCAATCTCTGCAGGGACGGGAGATTCGCTGAAAAATCATCATGGTGGTCTGGTCTGAATGGAGAAGATGAGGAAAGAGAACGTCTACAACAAAGGTGAAATCACTGGATGTAAGAGGTATGGGTATTTATAGATAAAGTCATACTTCTGATATATATGAATGCATAATATGTGGGAAACTACTACTGATGTTTTTAGCCATAATATATTTACATATATAATAATATAAAATATATTCTAAATATATAATACTATATGTAAATATATTATGGCTAAAAACTTATATATATATATAAATGTTTCTGCCGAGATTCAAACTCCTAACCTTTTACATTAGAAGCAAGGACATTAACCACTACACTATAGAGCTACATGTTAACCTGCACTAAAATAAGTCTTCTACTGAATAGAAATACTCACTACATCAGAAATTACTATGAGGTTTTTCCTCATGCAGTTTAGCATTCAGCTTCATAGCTGAGTGGATAAGGTCCTTGCCTCTAATGTTAAAAGGGTTGGGAGTTCAAATCCCAGCAGAAACTTTTCAGAAATAGATGCTAAATTACATTTAAATACACTGACTCGCACACACAGTGTATGGCCAAACTCCGCGATGTGCCGAGCATGCTCGCTAGTCAGGGCAGGTAGTGAGCAAGCAAAGTCTGTAATTAAAGTCAGAGGCAGGTTGCAATCAAGAAAAGGTCGTTGAATTGAGAAGCAGGGTCCGGTACACAGTAAAGCATAAACTTCAAAACACCTTTACACAAGGAACTAGACTGGCTAGTAACCAAGATTGCTCAGGCACCTTCCTGGAGCAGGAAGTGCCTTTAAATACTTCCTACAAGCTAACCATAGGCTGGGGAGTAGTGATAAATTTGTGATCTCCAGTCATTATGTAGTAGCCCACTAGGTAAATGTGGGCACTACACAAGGGTTAATATGCCTATTGCATTAATGTAATGTTTTTATGTTCATTTCCCTGTGTTATCTGGGTAGCAGGCCTATTAGGGTATAGCTCAGCCTCCTAGACACTAGAGGGAGCTAGAGGGCCCTTAGTATATATATAGTTAGGCCCAGACAGGGAAGGGAAGGGCAGTGCAGTCCAGGTGGCTAGTGAAGGAGTATAGCCTGCCTGAAGTTCCTGAGCCTCTGTTAGCTCAGAAGATTCACCCCAGGAGAAGAGTTTGCCTCCTGGGAGAAACCCAGTTCCCTAACCAAATCAGTTCCAGCTAGACAAGTAAGCTGAAGGGCAGAAGGATTATTAATTTAAAGCAAGGATAAATATCTGAGGAAGATTGCTACCAAGGATTAAAGCCACCATTAGGGCATACGGGCCTTGGGGATACAGACAGCCAGGATATCTGAGGAATAGTGCAGCTTGGTCTGTGAGTGTTGATTTTACCCTCTGAGTATCTTGCAAAGTATGTTACACCTGCCATTGATGTGTAAAGCCTGCTATTTATTACTGCTGCAAAGTGGAACTGAAATCAAGTTGTATAAAGTTGGACTGTTTCCAGTAAAGAAAAGTTTGGTTCACCGCAACCTGTGTTCCTCACTTATTACTGCTAGAAATCGGTGTGCCACCGTTACAGGCACTGGCGTCACGAATCTTAAAGGGACCTTGCCCTAGGCACATTAAACATCTGCAACATCCAGGGCACCTCACCCAACATCAGGCCTGGTCTCTACATACAGAGAGTGCCCCAGAGGACTTCTGTGCCAGCCTCTTCATTACTGCTGTATGCCTGCCCAGGGTCTCCCTACAAACTGTGAGTAACCCTCATTTGCCCATTAACCGTGACCTCACATCGCAATACCCTGCAGGTCGGCGTACTGCAATTATATTCTAGATTGCAAAAATCGGCAATGTAATATAAGCATATTGCACGCGCAATACAGGCGTGGCTCACTTTTGCTACATTTTTCAAGCTGCTAGAAGTTTCCTGAGACTGGAGAAAATGGTTGGCAGCAACTTTCGTGACTCCTGATCACTGTAAGTATGACTATCAGCATACGGTGTGGTGAGGTTTTTGCTATTTCTTAGGAAAAAGGAAGGGAAGACAAATAGGACTTCAGTGAATGCCTTTTCTGGTATGTGCAAGGAGGAGGAGCAGGAGGAATGCGGTGACCCCTGGCTCCATGGCATGTTATCAGACTCAAAAGTCACCTCCACATCATCCTGCTGAGACTGAGGGAATGAGTGAGTCATCTAATCCACTATCTCATCCTCCTTCTCCTCAATGATAATGTTGAGCCTTTTCCGACACCAAGGAAAACTGCAACTGACTATTACTACTACTACTACTACTACTACTACTACTACTACTACTACTACTACTACTACTACTACTGATAATGATACTGATACTGATACTACTGATACTACTGATACTACTACTACTGATACTACCGATACTACTACTACTGATACTACTGATACTACTATTACTGATACTACTACTACTGATACTACTGATACTGATACTACTGATACTACTACTACTGATACTACCGATACTACTACTACTGATACTACTGATACTACTATTACTGATACTACTACTACTGATACTACTGCAGGTCATGCCACTATCCACATTCTAGCTCTGGGAGATCAAGGCCTGGCCCTGGGTCTTTTGTTTGGAACCCTTATGTACTCTTGACATTTTGGGCCTAATGTATACTGTCAAACAACATATGGAATGGCTTTTAAGTCTGTTTTCTGGAACATAAAGACCGAGAAGGGCAATAAAATGTCCTTCCCTTTCTACAAACACACTGAAGACACTGCTACTGACAGTTGACTTTGAAAATAATGCAGTATCAGCACCACTAATAGATTTAGTCCTATGGCCCTATGTGCGTTCAAATATGCAGAATGAGAAAAAAGGTTTTTCAGTCTAGTATTTCAGATTTCGGACTAGTATTTCAGATTTCCACTCAGAGATTTAAAACACTACCCTCTGTATTGTAAGGTACACTTATATTGCTCCCCCTGAGAGTTCAGATGCTTTCTATCCTCTGGATGGTAAACTGCTTGTTGTACAGTTTTGATCTTATTGCCCACCACAAAAAAACTAAAACCTTTTATTTCTAATTAAAATGGGAGAAAAACAAAATGGTTCTTCAGCAGCTGCAGTTTGTGTTATAAAGCAGTAATTGCAGCTATAATCACTGCCATGCACACCCACCCTCTGCTGATCATTTCTCACTCCCTGGCTAACAGATTTCCCTGCCTATCCCTATTCTACACATTTCTTCTTCTTTCTAGCCTTTCCCTTCACTGTCCCTGACTCTAGAATAGAAGCTTGATTGTGACTGTGCACGTTCCCTTTCTGTCAGAAACTCCATAGACCTAACCACCTTCATTCCCAGCCCAGCACAGAATGACGTTCTGCTCATCCTACTCGGACACCTCGCTGTCTGCTGCAGCACTGATTGGCTCATCGAGGCTGTCTGTCGGCCTGTGAGCAAATTAGAGCAAGTCTCCCCCCACTTCCTCTTAGGGTCATGAGAGCACCCTTCTTCTTCATCCCTCGTGGTTTTTCCCAACGACGTAAAATATAGGTATTTTGTGTAAGGGATCGCTCTCTCTCAGGGGTCGGCAATGACAGACTTCTCATCAAACAGGGGTTTTTAAAGCTCAAATGGTGCTTTATTTCTCACACCGTACATCACACTTCCGAGTTTGGCGTCACTTGGCAACATGAAGTCGCAGCTTCACCTCACAACTTGTTACATCAACACAAAACAACAAACGCTTGCCCGGGTAGGCGCTCACTATACAGAGGTCTCCTAAACTCTCCTCTAGGTTATTGTTCACACTGCGGTATTCGTCTTTGGTTACGCAGCCTCCTAGATGTGACCAGTGCAACCCACCAGTCCTCCTGCTGGAAGCAGCAAAATACCTTGGGGGAATATGGTCCAGCAGTCCCCCTGACTTTGACCGTGCGACACCTCTCTTCTTCAGGCATCACTGGCTCACCGGATGCTCGTGAGAGGGCATCCACATTACCTACAGTTTTCCCTTTGTTCTGCCACATCCAGGCCAGCAGAGCCCGGTTTTGTACCCGACCCCCAGTGTTTTATGGGAGTCAATCTTCTGCTCAGGTACCTCACTGGCTGTTTACCCAGAGCAGACTTCGGGCCGTGAACCGCCTCTTCTTCTTTCTCAGTGGGAATTGGTTGCGACACATTCTCAATCTCACCATGTGCAGCCACCAATGATTCCCGATCCCTTCAGTACTTGATCCAGTTCACATCATGATCCCACCCAGGCACTCCTTCATCAGCCTGGTTCACCTCGTATGTCACGTTACCTTCATCAACATTACACATGAGCTCCTAATCCATAGAACACTGTGCAAACTGCTTATCTGCATCTGGTTTGTGTGGTACACCCTCTAGCACTGCCACACTTTCCTGCACATTTACCACCTGTGTGCTACCAACATTATCAATCAGCATTTTCTAATTACATTTATTTTTATAAACAGGGGGAGCTACTTCCCCGATGACAACCTGCAAAGGAAATAGGGTGTCATCATCATTAAATATTTTACATGACCCCAAATTTTCATTATGCATTTCAAATAACTTCACGTTTTCATTCTGCACCTCATCTTCACCATTGTGTTCAATGGTCATTTCACCTTAACCATTGTTTTCCATGTGCTTTTCCCTTACACCATCATTTAAAGGGACAGGTACAGGTGAAAGAAGACCGAGGGCTAGGCCCATAAGTACAAAGGGTACACAATGCCACACAGACACAGACAACTGTTCTTTCCCAGCAGTTGAGTTTACTGAACAATGTAGTGAACAAGAAGCTGAGAAGATATAAAACAGATTGGTAACAGAGATTAAACCAACAGTAAATGTAAATGTCTAACAGTATACGGTATGTGATGTTTTCCCCAAAGTCCATTAAACAGCCTAGCTGCACTTGTATGTTCCTGGATGAGTTCCTTGTTGGGGTGCTCCCTAAGTATTGCGCAATACTATTTGTAATCCACAGGGAAATGATCTCTGTCTCTTGTAACTTTAATCCTTACTCCAGCTCCAAGCATATAACACCCTATGAGCAGCCAGAGAGATAGGAAGGGGTCAGCATATGAATTACTTAGGGCTATGCATTAGCTTGCAGCCCGTACACCGGAATGTAACAGAACTTGGAGCGTTATTGTATGTCCAAATGCCACTTCAACAGTGTGGTGTAATGTGAAGCGGCAAAGCCGCACTTACAGTTCCTTGAGCAGGTTCTTGGTGCTTTTTCCTGGTCCACTCAAGAACTGGATCCTACAGACACGACACTCCTGGGGTCGTCGCTGCAAACCTCCCCTTCGTGCTATCGCCAGTCTCCATCTCAGCAGAGATGATTTCTTCTGATTTCTAGCAGCACCAAGCACAGCCTCCGTCTGCTCACTTCCAGCTTCTACAGGAACCTCCTCCCCTTACACAGGGAGAGTGTGATCCAATAAGTCATTTGCTAAGTGCAGTGTCAAACCTGCATATTCAGTTTGCTAACACACTTGTAAGGGTCCAAAACAGCCCATAAGTTAGCTATTTTGCAACTTTGCAAACTAAATAGGTTATTAGTAGGGATGAGCGAACCCGAACTGTATAGTTTAGGTTCGTATCGAATTTTGGGGTGTCCGTGACACGGACCTGAACATTTTCGTAAAAGTCCGGGTTAGGTGTTCGGCGCTTTCTTGGCGCTTTTTGAAAGGCTGCAAAGCAGCCAATCAACAAGCGTCATACTACTTGCCCTAAGAGGCCATCACAGCAATGACTACTATTGGCATGGCTGTGATTGGCCAGTGCAGCATGTGACCCAGCCTCTATTTAAGCTGGAGTCACGTAGCGCCGCACGTCACTCTGCTCTGATCAGTGTAAGGATAGGATGCAGCTGCTGCTGTTAGGGCGAGATTAGGCAGTGATTTACTTACTGAAGTGATCGATATACAGCTGTGTATCATACAACCTCTGCTATTCAATTGCTCACTGTTTTAAGGCTGCCCAGAGCGTTTTTCAGTCACTTTTTTCTGGGGTGATTGGCGGCCATTTTGTGTCTTGTGGTGCGCGAGCACAAGCTGCCACCAAGTCCATTTTTAACCATCAATAGTGTGTTGTTTTTTTTTGCTATATCCTACATCAGGGGCTTGGCTGTGCTTGCTATTTTATTGAGGGGTAAAATACAATTACCAAAATAGCAGTACTCTAAATCTGGTGTTTCAGCTGTGGCTAGCCAATTGTAATACTGTCTGCTGTCTGCTGAAGCACAGTTTTTGTTCTGGGTTGAATACAATTCCCAACTTAGCAATTCCCTAAATAATTGTTTTCTGCTGTATCAGGCCAAGTTTAAATCTATCCATAAAAGGGTATATTACATTGAAGGTACTGATAGGGTCATCCTCAATAACTTCACACGCTACCGTGCATTTCCAAGTCTAATTCTGTCCGTAAAAGAAATACCTGTCATCCAGGGCCTAAATACTAGGCCTACAATTTATATTCAGCTAAATCTGTCATTACTTGTGTGCCTGTATTAGTGTAATACTGTACCTAAATAGATTGCCAGATAGTGTTAGGTGCCTGTAAAAAAAGGCCTGAATTTGAATTCAATACATTGGGCCAAATAATTTTTTTCTTATTGTGGTGAACGGTAACAATGATCTAGTAAGGGACGCGGACGCGGACATGGTCGTGGTGGTGTTAGTGGACCCTCTGGTGCTGGGAAAGGACGTGGCCGTTCTGCCACAGCCACATGTCCTAGTGAACCAACTACCTCAGGTCCCAGTAGCCGCCAGAATTGACAGCGATATTTAGTGGGGCCCAATGCCGTTCTAAGGATGGTAAGGCCTGCAGGCATTAGTCAATTGGGTGGCCGACAGTGGATCCAGCACGTTCACATTATCTCCCACCCAGTCTAATGCAGAAAGCGCACAGATGGCGCCTGAAAACCAAGCCCATCAGTCTGTCACATCACCACCATGCATATCAGGGAAACTGTCTGAGCCTCAAGTTATGCAGCAGTCTCTTATGCTGTTTGAAGACTCTGCTGGCAGGGTTTCCCAAGGGCATCCACCTAGCCCTTCCCCAGCGGTGGAAGACATAGAATGCACTGCAGTGGAGTAAACACCTTAAAAACAAGGAACTCCCTCAGGCTGCCCCTGCTACCTCTTCTGCTGCTGCCGCCTCGGCCTCTTCCTCCGCCTCTGGAGAAATGTTGGCACCTGCCGCCCAGCAAACAGAGGATGTACCACCAACACCACCACCTCCATCACCAAGCATCTCAACCATGTCACACGGCAGCGTTCAGCTCTCCATCTTACAAACATTTAAGAGAAAGCGTAAATTCCCACCTAGCCACCCTTGATCCCTGGCCCTGGATGGCAGCAATTCTAAACTACTGGCCTATGAAAGGCTGTTATTCAGGCTGGTGGACACAGACAGCTTCAAACAGCTCATGTCGCTTGCTGTCCCACAGTATGTTGTTCTCAGCCGCCACTACTTCTCCAAGAGAGCCGTGCCTTCCCTGCACAACCAAGTATCCGATAAAATCAAGTGTGCACTGCGCAACGCCATCTGTGGCAAGGTCCACCTAACCACAGATACGTGGACCAGTAAGCACGGCCAGGGACGCTATATCTCCCTAACTGCACACTGGGTAAATGTAGTGGCGGCTGGGCCCCAGGCGAAGAGCTGTTTGGCGCACGTCCTTCCGCCGCCAAGGATCGCAGGGCAACATTCTTTGCCTCCTGTTGCCTCCTCCTCCTACTCGGCTTCCTCCTCCTCTTCTTCCACCTGCTCATCCAGTCAGCCACACACCTTCACCACCAACTTCAGCACAGCCCGGGGTAAACATCAGCAGGCCATTCTGAAACTCATATGTTTGGGGGACAGGCCCCACACCGCACAGGAGTTGTGGCGGGGTATAGAACAACAGACCGACGAGTGGTTGCTGCCGGTGAGCCTCAAGCCCGGCCTGGTGGTGTGCGATAATGGGCGAAATCTCGTTGCAGCTCTGGGACTAGCCGGTTTGACGCACATCCCTTGCCTGGCGCATGTGCTGAATTTGGTGGTGCAGAAGTTCATTCACAACTACCCCGACATGTCAGAGCTGCCGCATAAAGTGCGGGCCGTCTGTGCGCGCTTCCGGCGTTCACATCCTGCCGCTGCTCGCCTGTCTGAGCTACAGCGTAACTTCGGCCTTCCCGCTCACCGCCTCATATGCGACGTTATCACCAGGTGGACAGACTGTGCGAGCAGCAGCAGGCCATAGTGGAGTTTCAGCTGCAGCACGCACGGGTCAGTCGCACTGCGGAACAGCACCACTTCACCACCAATGACTGGGCCTCCATGCGAGACCTGTGTGCCCTGTTGCGCTGTTTCGAGTACTCCACCAACATGGCCAGTGGCGATGACGCCGTTATCAGCGTTACAATACCACTTCTATGTCTCCTTGAGAAAACACTTAGGGCGATGATGGAAGAGGAGGTGGCCCAGGAGGAGGAGGAGGAGGAAGAGGAGTCATTTTTAGCACTTTCAGGCCAGTCTCTTAGAAGTGACTCAGAGGGAGGTTTTTTGCAACAGCAGAGGCCATGTACAAATGTGGCCAGACAGGGCCCACTACTGGAGGACGAGGAGGAGGTGGAGGAGGATGAGGATGAAGCATGTTCACAGCGGGGTGGCACCCAACTTAGCTCGGGCCCATCACTGGTGCGTGGCTGGGGGGAAACGCAGGACGATGACGATACGCCTCCCACAGAGGACAGCTTGTCCTTACCTCTGGGCAGCCTGGCACACATGAGCGACTACATGCAGCAGTGCCTGCGCAACGACAGCAGAGTTGCCCACATTTTAACGTGTGTCACCACGCCCAGCTAACTGCACCACCACCTGATACGGAACGTGTTAGCAGGAGGCAACATTTCACTAACATGGTGGAACAGTACGTGTGCACACCCCTCCACGTACTGACTGATGGTTCGGCCCCATTCAACTTCTGGGTCTCCAAATTGTCCACGTGGCCAGAGCTAGCCTTTTATGCCTTGGAGGTGCTGGCCTGCCCGGTGGCCAGCATTTTGTCTGAACGTGTATTCAGCACGGCAGGGGGCGTCATTACAGACAAACGCAGCCGCCTGTCTACAGCCAATGTGGACAAGCTGACGTTCATAAAAATGAACCAAGCATGGATCCCACAGGACCTGTCCATCCCTTGTGCAGATTAGACATTTATAACTACCTCCCCTTAACCATATATTATTGTACTCCAGGGCACTTCCTCATTCAATCCTTTTTATTTTCATTTTACCAGTATATTGCGGGACAACCCAAAGTTGAATGAACCTCTCCTCTGTCTGGGTGCCGGGGCCTAAATATCTGACAGTGGCCTGTTCCAGTGTTGGATGACATGAAGCCTGATTCTCTGCTATGGGACCTCTCTCCTCTGTCTGGGTAATGGGGCCTAAAAATATCTGACAGTGGCCTGTTCCAGTGGTGGGTGACAAGAAGCCTGATTCTCTGCTATGGGACCTCTCTCCTCTGTCTGGGTGCCGGGGCCTAAATATCTGACAATGGCCTGTTCCAGTGGTGGGTGACGTGAAGCCTGATTCTCTGCTATGCCTCGAAGCCTGATTCTCTGCTATGGGACCTCTCTCCTCTGTCTGGGTGCCGGGGCCTAAATATCTGACAATGGCCTGTTCCAGTGTTGGGTGACGTGAAGCCTGATTCTCTGCTATGACATGAAGTCTGATTCTCTGCTATGACTTGAAGCCTGATTCTCTGCTATGCCATGAAGCCTGATTCTCTGCTATGGGACCTCTCTCCTCTGTCTGGGTGCCGGAGCCTAAATATCTGACAATGGCCTGTTCCAGTGGTGGGTGACGTGAAGCCTGATTCTCTGCTATGACATGAAGCCTGATTCTCTGCTATGACATGAAGCCTGATTCTCTGCTATGACATGAAGCCTGATTCTCTGCTATGGGTCCTCTCTCCTCTGTCTGGGTGCCGGGGCCTAAATATCTGACAGTGGCCTGTTCCAGTGGTGGGTGACATGAAGCCTGATTCTCTGCTATAGGACCTCTCTCCTCTGTCTGGGTGCCGGGGCCTAAATATCTGACAATGGCCTGTTCCAGTGTTGGGTGACATGAAGCCTGATTCTCTGCTATGGGACCTCTCTCCTCTGTCTGGGTGCCGGGGCCTAAAAATATCTGACAATGGCCTGTTCCAGTGGTGGGTGACATGAAGCCTGATTCTCTGCTATGGGACCTCTCTCCTCTTTCTGGGTGCCGGGGCCTAAATATCTGACAATGGCCTGTTCCAGTGGTGGGTGACGTGAAGCCTGATTCTCTGCTATGACATGAAGCCTGATTCTCTGCCATGAGACCTCTCTCCAATTGATATTGGTTAATTTTAATTTATTTTATTTTTATTTTAATTCATTTCCCTATCCACATTTGTTTGCAGGGGATTTACCTACATTTTTCTGCCTTTTGCAGCCATCTAGCCCTTTCCTGGGCTATTTTACAGCCTTTTTAGTGCCGAACAGTTCGGGTCCCCATTGACTTCAATGGGGTTCGGGTTCGGGGCGAAGTTCGGGTCGAGTTCGGATCCCGAACCCGAACATTTCTGGGAAGTTCGGCCGAACTTCTCGAACCCGAACATCCAGGTGTTCGCTCAACTCTAGTTATTAGTATTCCTCTGATAGGCAGCTCCAATGTAGACTTTTATCATCTTATCCTTTGCTGACATCTACTAACCAAAGATGTTGCAGTAATTATACAATTTACAACATAGCAAAGTAATACATTTAAGGTCCCTTGCCCCACATCCTTACACAGGTTCTGCAGGAGTTTTGTCACTTGCTGCAGAAGTGTCTCCTTTTCCCCACAACTCCCAGAACAAGGGGAAATCACAGCCCAACATTACATCATGCATGATCCTTTTTACAACACCAAGTTCATAAGTCCCAGTTACTACTGGAGTCTCACACTCAGTGAGAGCCACAGGATAATCCTTGCTATCCCCATGTATGTCCATCACACTCCCTTGTTTGTCCAACACATAGTCCCCAGCTACCAAGCTGGCATGTACCAGGCTCACCTGGCTCCCTGCGTCCAACAACATTTGGACTGGACTTCTATTTGCCACAATGTTGCACATTTTCAGCGCAGTCTCTAGTCCCGGTGTCTCAACATCTCCCGGCACGGCACATAGTGACTGGCGTCGGCTCTCACCATAGTTCAGGGCACTGGTCAGCATTGTGCCCAACCTCCAGGGCCTTGCTTTCCATCACACACACAATAACAGGAACGCTTTTACCCACAGACATCATGGGTTCAGCACTCCCCGGGGCCATAGGAACAACTCCACAGCAGTGATCATACTTCTCCTGGATGTTGGGAGACTCCAGCTCTTAGTTCCTGGTTACACAATCACATACAGGCTCATCAATGCAGTGGTTGCCATGGGAAATGCCTTGACCTTGAATCCAGTCTTCTTTCTCTGGCCGACAAGTCACACACTCTGCTAAAGACTTCTCCTCAGATTATCCATCTGCACAATTTGAAGCACTTTCTCCATTCCACATACAACACAGGCCCTCTGCAGGTCTGTTCCCTGGGGCCTCACTTCTCCTCTCACACTGAGGATTGCTTTATCCCCAAGTGATTATCGCACCTGACCTCACCTCAGACCCGGTGATTGTGGGGAAAACAGCAAATCATAACATACATCTCCTCTAATAGGTTCATGCACCGTTCTAGGAGACACATATCTTCCCTCTTCATATTTGAGGCCTGTCACTGCCTCAAATTTGTTACAAACTGATTCGCTCATCTCTAGTATGTATGGTATGTAAATCTTGTGTGCAATGAGTGTCAGGTGAGCGGGGAGGGGCATTAATGGGAACCTATTAGTATTGATTAAAGAAAGCCCCTTTCTCCCTATGACATCTACTGAACTGAGCACAGCTGCATGGTCAGTACCCCAGAATAGGATACTTGCAAAACTGTTTATTGTTATGTAATGTTATTTGTCTCTATGTAATAGTCTGATGTATAGGATTGTACCTGTAGTTTTGTATAGATAAATCAGGGTTAACAATCCTGACTTTACCCTTATAGGAGGCTAACAGATGGACCTAGATCCGCCCCTGGTTCAGTCTAGTATTAGCTGACGAGAGACCAGCTACATGTGCACACTCCTTAGGAAACTAGACCTAAGACCCAGAGAAGCACTATCTATAAGAAACCTGTTCAAGTAAAACATCTCTACTTTACAGTAGAAAAGGATAGAACTAGAAGGCTCAGAATCTCCACAGCAGAGCACTGGAGTCAGTCAGTAAGGTGTTTGCTGAGGCTGATGGAGACTTTACTGCATTGAGAGGAACATGTTTGGCAATAACCTTGTTGTCAGCCTGGGATTCTGCAGAGTGAGGCTTTGGAAAGATAAAGGGAATGAATGAGTACTACAACCCCCTTCATTGTTAATATCCATAAATACAGGAGCCCCAGCATTAGGGTGTGCCCCAAGGCAAGAAAGGGTTCTCATTCCTATCACTGCCAGCCCTAGGGAACATTGGTGTGAAGATTGCCACTGTGCTTTACAGGAATAGATGTTGCAACTAGAACCACTACAACTCCCATTCTCCTGCTCCCAGGCCGCGGCACCACCCATTACCTTGTTTCAAATCTGCACTGTCATTTATGGGTTTCTGCTCCTTTCCAGGAGCAGAAAAAGAAAAATTACAACAGTGTCTCATCCATCACATGATGGACAACAATAACTGTGACGGGGTCTGGGGGTTTCGGTCTCGGTGGTCATAATATTTAAAAGCTTCTTATAGAGATGTTGTAAATCCCGCCTTAACGTTGCAGTGATGTTGATGTCTGTACCTGCCGTTTCCTCCCTTACATATTCAATGCACTGTGCAGACTGGGAGGGAGGGGATGTCATGTCTGAATCTAAGCGCCACTGCTAATAGGACCACTGGCCCACTGAGCCTGCTCTATAGATTCCCTCGCAACTTTATTAAGGGGTTATTCATGTTTATTAACAAAAATGTACACAATAAAAAGAAAAAAAAAATCCTTATGTAATGGTTTTATTTTATAAAACTGTTAAAAATAAATCATAAAACTTTATCATTATATTCTCATGACCTCAATGATGAAGGAAACATGTTATTGAAACCACATGGTGGACAGCAAAAATAAAATAATAAAAAAAACACGAAAATAAATTTTAGTGACAAATGTGCCCCAATAAAACTACCCAGATATAGACTGGAAAACTGAAACCTGTACATCCCATAAAGGAAACAGGTTATTGGCAATAACCAAAGACAATTACCTCTCCCAACTGGTTCAGGACCCGACTAGAGGGATGGCAATACTGGACTTAGTATTAACAAATAGGCCTGACAGAACAACAGACGTGCAGGTTGGGGGACACCTGGGAAATAGTGACCATAAAGTAATAACCTTCCAATTATCATTCAAAAGAGCGTTTCTACAGGGAGGAACAAAAATACCAAACTTCAAAAAAGCTAAATTTAGCCAACTAAGAGAGGCCATAGGCCTAACTAACTGGGACAAAGTCCTAAAAAATAAAAATACAGCCACAAAATGGGATATCTTTAAAAGCATCCTAAAATCTCATTGTGAGAGGTACATACCTTATGGGAATAAAAGGTTAAGAAACAAAAATAAACCAATTTGGATAAATAGAACTGTAAATAAAGCAATAAATGACAAAAAGAAAGCATATAAATCACTAAAACAGGGGAGTAGCACAGAAGCACTAAAAAAGTATAAGGAAAAAAATAGAACATGTAAAAAACAAATAAAAGCGGCCAAACTAGAGACCGAGAGATTAATTGCCAAAGAGAGTAAAACTAACCCTAAAATGTTCTTCAATTATATAAATGTTAAAAAGTATAAATCTAAAGGTGTCGGCCCTTTAATGAGTAATGAGGGGGAAGCAAAGCTGTTAAATATTTTTTTTCTCCAATGTATTCACTGAGGAAAATAAATTGTCAGATGATATGCAGAATGTAAAAATAAATTCCCCATTAAAAGTGTCCTGTCTGACCCAGGAAGAAGTACATCTTAAAATGATTAAAATAGACAAATCGCCAGGACCAGATGGCATACACCCCCATATCCTAAGGGAATTAAGTAATGTCATAGCCAGACCCTCATTTCTGATATTTGCAGACTCTATACTGACAGGGAATGTCCCACAGGATTGGCGCATGGCAAATGTGGTGCCAATATTCAGAAAGTATCCAAAAACAGAGCCTAGAAACTATAGGCCGGTAAGTTTAACATCTGTTGTGGGTAAACTGTTTGAAGTTTTTCTGAGAGATGCTATCTTCGAGCATCTCAACGTAAATAAGCAAATAACGCCATATCAGCATAGCTTCATGAGGGATCGGTCATGCCAAACTAATTTAATCAGTTTCTATGAGGAGGTAAGTTCTAGACTTGACAGCGGCGAATCAATGGATGTCGTATATCTGGACTTCTCCAAAGCATTTGACACTGTATCACATAAAAGGTTAGTATATAAAATGAGAATGCTCGGACTGGGAGAAAACGTCTAAGTGGGCAAGTAACTGGCTCAATGACAGTAAACAGAGGGTGGTTATTAACGGTACACACTCACATTGGGTCACTGTCACTAGTGGGGTACCACAGGGGTCAGTATTGGGCCCTATTCTCTTCAATATATTTATTAAAGATCTTGTAGAAGGCTTGCATAGTAAAGTGTACATTTTCGCAGATGACACTAAACTGTGTAAAGTAATTAACACTGAAGAGGACAGTATACTGTATATATACTACAGAGGACAGTATACTACTACAGAGGGATCTGGATAGATTAGAGGATTGGGCAGATAAGTGGCAGATGAGGTTTAACACTGACAAATGTAAAGTTATGCACATGGGAAGGAATAATGCAAGTCACCCGTACATACTAAATGGTAAAACACTCGGTAACACTGACATGGAAAAGGATCTAGGAATTTTAATAAACAGCAAACTAAGCTGCAAAAACCAGTGTCAGGCAGCTGCTGCTAAGGCCAATAAGATAATGGGTTGCATCAAAAGGGACATAGATGCCCGCGATGAGAACATAGTCCTACCACTTTACAAATCGCTAGTCAGACCACACATGGAGTACTGTGTACAGTTCTGGGCTCCTGTGAACAAGGCAGACATAGCAGAGCTGGAGAGGGTTCAGAGGAGGGCAACTAAAGTAATATCTGGAATGGGGCAACTACAGGACCCTGAAAGATTATCAAAATTAGGTTTATTCACTTTAGAAAAAAGATGACTGAGGGGAGATCTAATTACTATGTATAAATATATCAGGGGTCAGTACAGAGATCTATCCCATCATCTATTTATCCCCAGGACTGTGACTGTGACGAGGGGACATCCTCTGCGTCTGGAGGATAGAAGGTTTGTACACAGACATAGAAGAGGATTCTTTACGGTAAGAGCAGTGAGACTATGGAGCTCTCTGCCTGAGGAGGTGGTGATGGTGAGTACAATAAAGGAATTCAGGAGGGGCCTGGATGTATTTCTGGAGCGTAATAATATTACAGGCTATAGCTACTAGAGAAGGGTCGTTGATCCAGGGAGTTAGGCCTCATGCACACGACCGTTGTGTGCATCCGTGGCCGTTGTGCCGTTTTCCGTTTTTTTTCGCGGACCCATTGACTTTCAATGGGTCCGTGGAAAAATCGTAAAATGCACCGTTTTGCAGCCGAGACCGTGATCCGTGTATCCTGTCCGTCAAAAAAATATGACCTGTCCTATTTTTTTGACGGACAACGGTTCACGGACCCATTCAAGTCAATGGGTCCGTGAAAGAACACGGATGCACACAAGATTGGTCCGTGATCCGTGGCCGTAGGTTAGTTTTTATACAGACGGATCCGAAGATCCGTCTGCATAAAAGCTTTTTCATAGCTGAGTTTTCACTTCGTGAAAACTCAGAACCGACAGTATATTCTAACACAGAGGCGTTCCCATGGTGATGGGGACGCTTCAGGTTAGAATATACTAAAAGAACTGTGTACATGACTGCCCCCTGCTGCCTGGCAGGTGCTGCCAGGCAGCAGGGGGTTAGGGTTAGGGTTAGGTTAGTGGGCCCTCCCCCCTGTAGTTAACACATTGGTGGCCAGTGCGGCCGCCCCCCCCCTCCCTCCCCTGTAGTTAACTCGTTGGTAGCCAGTTGGCCCCCCTCCCTCCCCTGTAGTTAACTCGTTGGTGGCCAGTGGGCCCCCCTCCCTCCCCTGTAGTTAACTCGTTGGTGGCCAGTGCTGCCGGCCCCCCTCCCTCCCCTGTAGTTAACTCGTTGGTGGCCAGTGGGCCCTCTCTCCTCCCTCCCACTCCTAATTAAAATCTCCCCCCCTATCATCGGTGGCAGCGGAGAGTACCGATCGGAGTCCCAGTTTAATCGCTGGGGCTCCGATCGGTAACCATGGCAACCAGGACGCTACTGCTGTCCCCGTTGCCATGGTTACTTAGCAATTTGTAGAACCATTATACTTCCCTGCGAGCTGCGATCTCTGCGTCCGGCCGGGAGCTCCTCCTACTGGTAAGTGACAGGTCATTAAGCAATGCGCCGCACAGACCTGTCACTTACCAGTAGGAGGAGCTCCCGGCCGAACGCAGAGATCCATGTCCGTGGATCCTCCAAAAATCAAGGAAGACCCACGGACGAAAAAACGGTCACGGATCACGGAAAAACGGAACCCGTTTTTGCGGACCGCAAAAAAATACGGTCGTGTGCATGAGGCCTCAGTCTGATAAATAATAGTAAAAGTCCAGCTCACCTGCATCAGCAGTTTCAAGAGTGCACGGATGGGATGAGACCCAAGCATATGAACTTAACCTCTTCCCGTCCGCCCATAGGATATAAACGTCCTATGGGTGGATCTCTATTTCTGAACGCACGTTTTAAAACGTCCGTACAGAAATTGCAGCTGCACGCTAATCGTGCAGCTGCTGATCGGGTTGCCCGCTGTCAGTGACAGCAGGGCAACCCAGAGAGGAGGCAGGGACAGTGCCCAGGTGTCCCTGCCTTCTGGATCGCTGCAGACACAGCGCTCACCGAGCGCTGTGTATGCAGAGCAGGAAGCGCTGTGCGCTTCCTGTTCCGGCCCGGCAGTCATGTGACCGCCGTGACCGGAGTGTGCAGGAGCTGTGTGAGGTCTCTCAGAGACCTCGATCAGCCCTGCTCTGAGGCTGTACAGCGCTGGATTGCTGCTGTACAGCCCCAATTACAGGAGAAATCAACAGTGAAAAAAAATGAAAAAGTGAAGTAAATGTCCCCCAGAGGTCTTGTATGACCTTATGGGGGACGAAAAGTGTAAAAAAAATAAAATAAAGGGTTGAAAAAATAAAAAAATAAAAAGTTTCACATGTAAAAAAAAAAAGTCCCCAAGTAAGGAATAAAAAAAAAATGTTAAAAATAGAAAAAATTAAATAAAATAGACATATTTGGTATTGCCGCGTCCATAAAAACCAGCTCTATAAAAATATCACATGACCTAACCCCTCGGGTGAACACCGTAAAAAAAAAAAAAAAAAAACTGTGTCAAAACAAGCAATTTTTGTCACCTTACATCACAAAAGGTGCAACACCAAGTTATCAAAAACACGTATGTCCTACAAAATGGTACCAATAAAACCGTCACCTCATCCCGCAAAAAATGAGCCCCTACATAAGAAAATCTCTCAAAAAATAAAAAAACTATAGCTCTCAGAACGTGGACACATTAAAACATAATTTTTTTGTTTCAAAAATGCTATTATTGTGTAAAACTTTAATAAATGAGAAAAAGTATACATATTAGGTATCGCCACGTCCGTAACAATCTGCTCTATAAAAATGTATTTTGACTGAACCCCTCAGGTGAACGCTGTAAAAATAAATAAATAGAAACTGTGCTAAAACAACCAATTTTTTGGTCACCTTGCCCCATGAAGTGTTATAATGAATGATCAAAAAATCATATGTACCCAAAAATAGTACTAATAAAACTGGAACCTCATCCCCTAGTTTCCAAAATGGGGTCACTTCTTGGGAGTTTCTACTGTAAGGGTGCATCAGGGGGCTTCAAATGGGACATGGCATCTAAAAACCATGTGGCGCTCCTTTCCTTCTGTGCCCTGCCGTGTGCCCATACAGCAGTTTATGACCACATGTGGGGTGTTTCTGTAAACCGCAGAATCTGGGTAATAAATATTGAGTTTTGTTTGGCTGTTAACCATCGATGTGTTAAAGAAAAAATTGGATTAAAATGGAAAATCTGCCAAAAAAGTGAAATTTAAAAATTTGATCTCCATTTTCCTTTAATTCTTGTGGAACGCCTAAAGGGTTAACAAAGTTTGTAAAATCGGTTTTGAATACCTTGAGGGGTGTAGTTTCTACAATGGGGTCATTTATGGGGGTATCCACTATGTAGGCCCCACAAAGTGACTTCAGACCTGAACTGGTCCATAAAAAGTGGGTTTTGGCAATTTTCTTAAAAATTTGAAGAATTGCTTCTAAACTTCTAAGCCTTCTAACGTCCTAAAAAAATAAAATGACATTTCCAAAATGATGCCAACATAAAGTAGACATATGGGGAATGTTAAGTAATAAATATTTTATGAGGTATCACTTTCTGTTTTAAAAGCAGAGAAATTGAAATTTAGAAAATTGCAAATTTTTCAAATTTTTGGGTAAATTTGGGATTTTTGCATAAATAAAGGTGAAATATTTTGACTCAAATTTATGACTATCATGAAGTACAATGTGTCACGAGAAAACAATCTCTGAATGACTTGGATAAATAAAGGCGTTCCAAAGTTATTACCACATAAAGTGAGATATGTCAGTTTTGCAAAATTTGGCCTGGTCAGGAAGGGGGCAAATGGCCCAGATGGCAGGTGGTTAAAAGGGAAAAGAAATCCAGCACCTTGTTTTTCTTGCTTGACGGTATTTATTCCACAAACCAAGTGTACAGCGGTAATATAAGCCCCAATGCGGTCTACATGTTTCGAACCAGATGGTTCTTAATCATGACCTCCACAATAAATTTCCAACACAGTATATATATAGAAGGGAACACAAAGATCCCTCCCCCAGTGAACTGGCAGGGCGGTGCTGGTCATCCCAGGTGTTGTAATTAAAAGTGCTAACAGAAATTTAAGTGCACAGAAACACATTTAAAATTAAAATCCAAAATGAGCCATTATGAACAGACATTCCATAGCATTATATCCAGCAGGTAGGGAGGAGAGAAAAAAGACAGTCGCGGGACATGAATAAATAAATGAATATAAATATATGGAAACATCTCAAAAAAAAAAAACGCTCCGTCTGAACACTCCTCTATATCTGCTGGCTGCAATCCATTCCAGTTCAGTTAGGCTATATAATGTTTTTCTTCAAAGTTGCAACATAGTGTAGTTGTTAATGCTATTAGTAGATGTACATAAGTTCTTTTCTCTGATTTAGTCCTGCAGGACTTCTGGAATTCAGTTTTAGAATCCAGAAGGCTTCTCTTTGATATACAAGCTTTTTGAAATCTCCACCTCTTGTGGGCAAGAACACTCGTTCTATGGCATAAGCTGTAAATGAAGAGTTATTCTAATGCCTGATTGGAGTTGGGAAGGAATTTTTTATTCCCCTAAAGTAGGGAAAATTGGCTTCTACCTTACAGTTTTTTTTTTTTGCCTTCCTCTGGATCAACTTGCAGGATAACAGGCCGAACTGGATGGACAAATGTCTTTTTTCTGCTTTATGTACTATGTTACTATGTAAAACTGTACTGAGACTACTGTACGGTATGGTGGTGAGCGCATGTATAAAAGTGTGTCCATGTATGTGGCAAGAGCGTCCATGTATATGGTGAGTGCGTGTAGGAGTGTGTCCATGTATAAAATGAGTGCGTCCATGTCTGGTGAGCGTTTCCATGTATATGACGAGTGCGTGCATGAAAGCGCACATGTAGGTGGGAAGTGCATGCATGAGTGAGTTGATGTATGTGGTAAGTTCATGTGTGAGTGCGTCCATGTATGTGGTGAGTGTGTCCATGTATGTGGTGAGTGCATGTATGAGTTAATCCATGTATGTGGTTAGTGTGTGCATGTATGGGATGAGTGCGTATATGATTGCCTCCATGTATGAGGTGACTGTGTGCATGAGCGCGTCCATGTATTTGTTGAGGGCATGCATTTATGTCCATGTATGTGGTAAGCGCGTGCATGAGTGCGTCCATGTATGTAGTGAGTGAGCGCGTGCATGATTTCGTCCATGTACAATATATGGTAAATGCATATACAAGTGCACTAATGTTTATGGTGGGTGTGAGTATGAGTGTGTTATGTATGTGCCATGTAAATTTCAGATTGATGAAGTTCTGCAGTGATGGCTGACCTGGGTTTTGGTTGTTCCAAACATGAGTGCGTCCATGTATGTGTTAAGTACTTATATGAGTGGATCCATGTTTATGGTGAGTGCGAGTATAACTGCGTCCATGTATGTGGTGAGTGCGTCCATATATGTGGTGAGTGCGTCCATGTATGTGGTGAGTGTTATGAGTGTGTCATGTATGTGCCATATAAAGTCCAGATTTATGGAGTATTGCAGTGATGGCTGACCTTCTAGAGGAAGGATTTTTGAAGCTCAGCCAGAGTAAACTTTGGGTTATTGGTCACTTCTCTTACCAGTGCCAGTCTACCGGATAATCTGGGGGGTAGGGGGGGGGGGGGGTTTGCAGCTCTAGGAAGAATTCTGGTTGTTCCAAACTTCTCCCATTTCAGATTTCAGGAGGCCACTGTACTCTGGGAAACTCTCAGTGCCGCAGAAATGTTTTGTCCCCCTCTCCAGATCTGAGCCTCCGCACAATCCTGTCTCTGAGCTCTACAGGCAGTTCTTTCCTCCTCATGGCTTGGTTTTTGTTCTGATATGAATTGTCAGCTGTGAGACTTTACATAGACAGGGCTGTGTCTTTTCAAATCCCGCCTAAGGGCTCAAGAACATGACCGTGTGGTCGCCAAAACATGGATCCCCCAAAAAACGGATGACATCCATATGATGTCCGTGTTACATCCATTTTCTTTTGCGGATCCATTATAACAATGTCTGTCCTTGTCCACAAAACAGACAAGAATAGGACATGTTCTATGTAAAGGGTCTGAATACTTATGTCCAGGCCAAATTTAAGTTCTTCCTTTTAAATAAATTAGCAAACATTTCTAAATAGTGTTTTGCCTTTCTCCTTATACGGTAGGTTACTGAGTTCAGACGGTTGGCGGGGAACTCATTATTCTTTTTTTTTATCTTAGCACATGGAGCAACATAATAAAATGTGGAAAAAGTGAAAGGGTCTGAAGACTTCCTGAATGCAATGTGAACAAAAAAGGTGTCACTGAAAAATACAACTTATCCCATAAAAATACCAGCCGTCATATGGCCGTATCAACAGAAAATAAAAAGGTTATGGGCTTATGGCTCTCTATATGTGGGAACAGAAAACAAAAAATATCCTGAGTGCAGTAATTCCAAAATAACCTTGGTCTCTAAAGGGTTAATATTACAAGTTTTGTAACACATTTTTCTTTCTTTTCAGATTTATATCATATACTGGAACTTGACCTGATCTGATGATGAATGGGACCATTTGTAACTCCTCAAATAATGACAGCTGTGGAGTCTATAATTACAATGACACCTCGCCATACAACCCTTATGATTACTATTTTGTGGTCTTGTGTTTGGTTTCCTTACTGGGAATAATAGGAAATGGTCTGGTCATCTGGTTCTGGCTCTTCAGGATGGAGAAGACCGTCAATGTGATCTGGTTCCTCAACCTGGCGATAGCTGATTTTATATTTGCACTGTTTCTTGCTTTCATTATTGTAGACTTAGTATTTCTGAATGACGGGCCACTTAGTGATTACACGACCATGATCACCACGTTTGTAATCTATCTCAATATGGTGGTTAGTGTCTTCCAGCTCGCAGTCATCAGTGTAGACCACTGTGTCTGTGTCATATTCCCAGTTTGGTGTCACAATCACCGGACCAGAAGATTGGCTCTGATTGTTGTCCTGATCATTTGGATTTTTTCTATTTCACAAATAATTATTTTCATTTACTTAGGTTTATTGGATTACAAAAATAACTGGGAACCTATTGTAAGATTTGTCTTTTTCTTTCTTCTTCCGTTCATTGTTATCGTCTCATCTTACACAATCCTTATCTTGCGCATCAAAGATAAAAGCATCACCAAATCTTCCAGGCCTTTTAAGATCATCGTAGCCATGGTCATCACTTTCTTCATTTGTTGGTTCCCTTATTACTTGTTTGTGCTTTTGAATATAATTACATATATAAACATCAATGTCTATGAAGCTGGAAGTAAAATTAGTTCATGTCTGATGCTTTTTAATTGTTGCATTAACCCCTTTCTCTACGTCTTCATTGGTCAGGATTTCAAACAAAAATGTTGTGGCTCTTTCCAGGCTGTATTTGAGAAGGCCTTCAGAGAAGACATGGGCCGGATGAATTTCAGAGAGAATTAACAGTGCAGCTCCTCTGGACTTCTGCTGATACCGACCAATACGAGTGTTATATGACCATGTAAATGAGGTGTCTCATCAAGATACCTCCTGTCCTTATGGCATATACAGGTGAAAGTAAAAAAAAATTGAATATTGTGCAAAAGTTCATTTATTTCAGTAATGCAACTTAAAAGGTAAAACTAATATATGAGATAGACTCATTACATGCAAAGCGAGATATTTCAATCCTTTATTTGTCAAAATTTGGATGATTATGGCTTACAGCTTATAAAAACCCCACATTCACAATCTCAGAAAATTAAAATATTGTGAAAAGGTTCAATATTCTAGGCACAAAGTGTCACACTCTAGTCAGCTAATTAATGCATAACACCTGCAGAGGGTTCCTGAGCCTTTTTAATTGTCTCTCAGTCTGGTTCAGTAGGAATCACAATCATGGGAAAGACTGCTGACCTGACAGTTGTGCAGAAAACCATCATTGACACCTCCATAAGGAGGGAAAGCCTCAAAAGGTAATTGCAAAAGATGTTAGATGTTCCCAAAATGCTGTATCAAAGCACATTAATAGAAAGTTATGTGGAAGGGACAAGTGTGGAAGAAAAAGGTGCACAAGCAGCAGGGATGACCGCAGCCTGGAGAGGATTGTCAGGAAAACTCCATTAAAAAGTGTTGGCGACTTTCACAAGGAGTGGACTGAGGCTGGAGTAAGAGCATCAAGAGCCACCACACATAGACGGATCCTGGATATGGGCTTCAGATGTCGTATTCCTCTTGTGAAGCCTCTCCTGAACAACAAACAATGTCAGAAGCGTCTTACCTGGGCTGAAAATAAAAAAGGACTGGTCTGTTGCTCAGTGCTCCAAAGTCCTCTTTTCTGATAAGAGCAACCTTTGCATCTCATTTGGAAACCAAGGACCCAGAGTCTGGAGGAAGAATGGAGAGGCACACAATGCAAGATGCTTGAAGTCCAGTGTGAAGTTTCCACAGTCTGTGTTGATTTGTGGAGCCATGTCATCTGCTGGTGTTGGTCCACTGTGCTTCATTAAGTCCAGAGTCAACGCAGCCGTCTACCAGGAGATTTTCGAGCACTTCATGCTTCCTTCCGCAGACAAACTTTATAGAGATGGTGACTTAATTTTCCAGCAGGACTTGGCACCTGCCCACACTGTCAAAAGTAGCCAAACCTTGTTCAATAATTACTGTGCTTGATAGGCCAGAAAACTCGCCTGACCTGAACCCCGTAGAGAATCTATGGGGCATTGCCAAGAGAAAGATGAGAGACATGAGACTGAACAATGCAGAAGAGCTGAAGCCTACTATTGAAGCATCCTGGTCTTCCATAACACCTCAGCAGTGCCATAGGTGGATAGCATCCATGCCACCAGCATTGAGGCAGTAATTGATGCAAAAGGGGCTCAAACCAAGTACTGAGTACATATGCATAATTATTCTTTTCAGAGGTCCTACATTTTTTTATTTAACATCCTTTTTTTTTATTGATTTCATGTAATATTCTAATTTTCTGAGATTGAGACTTTGGGGTTTCATAAGCTGTAAGCCATAACCATCCAAATTATGACAAATAAAGGCTTGAAATATCTCGCTTTGCATGTAATGAGTCTATCTCATATATTAGTTTCACCTTTTAAGTTGCATTACTGAAGTAAATGAACAATATTCAAATTTTTCAAGTTTCACGTGTAGATATCATAGATTGGGGGCCCATGGTTATGTAAGATCAACTCCCACTTTGACTGACTCTTATTAGATGACCACCCTTTCCATTGCATCGATGTAATACTGGAGTCCCCTAGTTGCTGCTGCAGGGGAAATATATGACCAGCTGAACCAGACCCCCAGAGATCAGATGATTGCCAGGTTCCTTTTTTGCGCTCAGATAAATGGTTACTAGTGATGAGCGGCAGGGGTCATATTCAAATTCGCGATATTTCGCGAATATTTTGTAGAATATTTGTCGAATATTCGCAAATTCGAATTTTTGTTATATTCTACGATTTTTTTTACTGGAAAAATCGGCAAGGTAATGATTGTGTAATATGCGAATTTTCGTAATTAGAATTTTCGGATTCAAATTTTTTATTGCGAATTTTTCAACTTACAACTATTAGACAAAGAAGATTATAGCACCATATTAGCTAAATTGCTCTATATTCGTTTTTTTTCGAATATTCGCTATATTGCTATAACTTCGTTTTTTCGAATATTCGTAATATTCTAAAACAAGAATATATAGCAATATAGCGAATATTCGAAAAAAACAAATATAGAGCAATTTAGCTAATATAGTGCTATAATTTTCTTTGTCTAATAGTTGTAATTTTTTTTCTCATCTGAAGTTCAGATTGGAAAAAAATTACAACTATAAAAAAATAAGATTATAGCACTATATTAGCTAAATTGCTCTATATTCGTTTTTTTTGAATATTCGCTATATTGCTATAACTGTTTTTTCGAATATTCGTAATATTCTAAAACAAGAATATATAGCACTATAGCGAATATTCGAAAAAAACAAATATAGAGCAAAATTCGCAAACACTACTACTCCTAAAGTCAAGTATATTGCAGCCTTCTTATTGGCCCACAAGCTAGAAGCAGGGAGGGATCATGTGTACTGATAAAAAAAAAAAAAAAATCGAATTAAAAAAAAAAAAAGGAAAAAAATTAATTCGAATATTCGAAATTCCGAATATATATAACTATATTCGAAATATTCGCGAATTTTCGAAGTACCTATATTCGCGATAAAAATTCGAAATTCGAATATTCGTGATCAACACTAATGGTTACCTTTGTTAGACAATCCCTTTAACAGTACAGTGAAACATCTCCAAAAGACCCTCCCTATGAGACAACCACCCTCCATCTGTAATATATCTCTTTGTCTTCTGGGTGAATTGACTTTTTCTTTGAGAGGATCACCACTCTAGAAGACCGTCTTCACTGAAATGTTGGGTTTTTGTCCCAAAGGGTTTCTGAATTCTCTTTCTTGCTGTAGACTGTATTCACACTTGTGGTGGTGGCTCTATTTGTTTAAACCCATTAAATGTTATGGCAGGAATAGTGCTGCATGTCGTCAAAATGATGGAAACCGCAACTGATCCACCGATGGACCTCATTATAATTCTATATTGTGTCGGGAGCTGTTGAGATTTCTCCTATCTGGTTTCTTTAATGACTTTGTGAACATACTGTGGGGGGTTAGCTCTTCACCGGGGGTCATTCTCACAGATACACCTTTAGGACACCAGGTTTCAGGTCCAAACAGTGCATTTATTGTTCAACACCAGCAACAATAAAATGACAAAATAATAAACACTCGCCCGTCCAGGCTCTAACTAAACATAAAGTTTCCTGACTCACCTAGGTCCCAGTTCACACCCTGTGAACTTATGCGGCTTTTGTCAGCCAATGTCCCACAGCCTCCTGGCTGTACAGAGCACAGTACGCCCACTGTCTCCAGTTCAGTATTTCTTGTGGGGGATTGGGGCTCAGTAGTCTGCCTGACTATGGCCATGCTACCCTCCCAGGCATCGCTGCGTCCCCCAACTCCAGGCTATCTCCTAGCCTTGTGGTCCCTCAGCCTTGCCCAGCTGAGACCACACAGACAGAGCCTCCAGGCCTCTGTCCACAGGTAACACACTACCCCCTTTCTGACACTCTGGGAGGTGCCTTATGCCAGGCTGATTACCTCCAGCTTCTCTCACCTGTTGTGGAACAGGGGTGTGGACCGCACTATCCACCCCTTCCTTGCCTCTAACCTGAGTGAGACCTGTCACTGTCTCACAATACATTATTGTTTCTTTTCATGACGACTGAACACAGATCTTCCGTTTGTTACAAGTTGTCCCCTATCCACAAAATAGGGGATGATTATTTGATCAGCGGGGGTCCTACTGATGGGAGCCCCATTGATCACGTGAACGGGGGCCCCGTACCCTTTGCAGTCCCCTGAAAAAAATGGAGGGGCCAGTCGTACATGCACACGGCTGCTCCATACATTTCTTTGGGAGTTTCGAAGATAGCCGAGCGCTGTACTTGGCTATTTACAGGCAACTTCCAAAGAAATGTATTGAGCGGCCGCTAATGTGCTACTGGGTGCTCTGTTCTTTTCAGGGGGCTGCAGGGATACGGGGCCGCCGTTCTCATGGTCCTACCACTGGGTCCCCCACCAATCTGATAGTTATCCACTATCCTATGGATAAGGGATAACTTGTAACAACCGGAATACCTCGTTAATGATACATAAACCGAGCTAAGAACACCGCTGTGTAACATACAGACTGATATCACATTTCTCTGCATCTCCCGTTGTGAGTTCTCAATGTGTCATTTGTATTGTTTGAGTTTCTTTCCTCATCGCACCTCTTGTGGTGTGATCTGTGTATGATATACTGTACATTCTCTGGTTTTGGCTCATTGTAAACTGTCTCTCTGGTGAAATATGAATTACATTGCAGTGCTGGTGTTCTGAAGGTGTCTCCTAAATGAGATTTATAAAAGTTGTTTGAAAATGGAAAAAGTCAGCTTTTTTATTTATTTTTTCTGAAAAATAGCATCGCCCTTGTCTATGCTGCAACTCATCCCCATTCACTTGAGTGCCCCTGTTACAGATAGGCCCTTTAGGGTCCATTCACACGTCCGTAAGTGTTCTGGGGATCCACAAAACACGGACACTGGCAATGGGCATTCTGCAATTGCGGACCGCACATCGCCGGCACTATAATAGAAAATGACTAATCTTATCCGCAATTGCGGACAAGAATAGGACATGTTCTATTTTTTTGTGGAAACGGAAGCACATATGTATGTGTATATATAAGGTAGGTATATCTCACTGAGAGACTAAAGACCCCTTTACATTCCTGATGTAACAAGCGATTGTTGGACTGGGGCTCATCAGTGGAGGAGACACATTACATACAGCCATACAGCGATCTTCTCCACAGTATGGGGAGCAGTAAACACTAATGTCATTGTTCATCTCCATACAGAAGCATTCCTTCCTGACAATCGTCTGCTTTACATCTCCATGCAGCGATCTCCTCCACAGTATAGGGAGCAGTGCTCACTAATGAGATCACTCATCCCTATACAGAAGTGTTTCTTCCTGATAATCTCCTGCTCGTCAGTGGAGGAGACACATTTACATGCAACAGTCTCCTCCACAGTATGGGGAGCAGTGATCACTAATGTCATCGCTCATCTCCATATATAGTACACCATAGTGGGCACTACCATTCTTACACCCTGCTACTGTCTCTAATGGCTAACAAATAATGTCATCTGTGTATTTATTCCATGTCCTCTTATACTGTGCATTCCTAATATTGTTATGTAACTGTTATGTATTGTATCTCATGCACTGTGCCTGGTGATCCAGCAGGTGGCAGTGTATCTGGCAGAGAATTACCTTAATATAGAATGGAACTTACCATTCCATTCTCCCCCTTTTGGGCACAAGTGGGCTAGTCCTGGTTCCTACCAAGGGAGGGGTTGCAGGAAGCTATATTTAGTTGAAAGTAGAGTTGAGATGGAGTGGAATTTAGTGTTGGAGAGAGAAGAGACATGGCACAGTGATAGGAGCTCCCCCCTCCTACAGCAGGAGTCTTCCAGGGAAAGCAGCTCATAGAGCATCACCAACTCCTTGCAGTATATAGACTGAGTATTACGAGGGGGTCAACGGCTCAAGGCACTCCACTCAAAGGTACCAGCATTTCTAAAAAGCCCAGATACCAGAGGGAAGATACAGGTTAGTACAGCAAAGAAAGGCAAAGTAAAGTGCACAAGTCGATCTGCCAGTGCACCCCAAAACCTGCTGAAACCAGGGAAAGATATTGTTTGGATGCACATTTATTCAAGTAAAACTGGTTAACTTTATCAAGCCTGGACTCGGCTTATTCTACACCAACTACAACTAATTTCTTTGAATGCAGCGAAGCCTAACCCTGGGGAGTGACAGTATCCGGGTAGGAGTACTGTGACACTCAGAACTAGTAAGGCCACATCACCACTCAGCATTTCCTACACACTGGGACTCCGATCGGGCCCCGAGGCAGGGCACATTGCACATACAGAAGCATTCCTTCCTGACAATTGCCTGCTCGTAAGTGGAGGAGACACATTTACATGCAGTGATCTTCTCCACAGTATAGGGAGCAGTGATCACAAATGCCATTGCACGTCCCCATACAGAAGCGTTAATTCCTGACAATTTCCTGCTCATCAGTGGAGGAAACACATTTACATGCAGCAATCTCCTCCTATTATCGGGAGCAGTGATCACTAATGCCATCAATTTTCCCCATACAGAAGCGTTCCTTCCTGACAATCGCCTGCTCTTCAGTGGAGGAGACACATTTTCATGCAGTGATCTCCTCCACAGTAAGACGCATTCATAGGAACACTTGCTAGTGATAATCTGCCCGAAGATCGAGCAGTGTAAAGAACCCTTAACTCTACACTTAAAGGGATATTCCCATCTGGGACATATTTTTACGGGGCTATGGAACGGACATACGGATACGGATAGTACACGGTGTGCTGTCAGCATTTTTTGCGGACCCATTGAAATGAATGGGTCCACATCCTATCCGCAAATAAACTGAACGGACACGGAAACAAAATACGTTTGTGTGCATGTAGCCTTATTATAATTATTAAAGCACCATTCATTCCATGGCGCTGCACATATGAAATTGGGTATACAAAAGTAATAAATAAACAAGTATGCAGTGTCCCACTCCGTATTGGTAGTGGTGCCCTGTAACTTTAAGCATGTCTTTGTATGCCTTATATCTATGTAGCTGCAAATTTCTAATAACAGGCTGGTAAACGACACTACACCCTAGTCACCACTAGATGGTGCTGCTGCATTCTCATATAAAAAGGACAGGCTAGACACAGGAAGTTAGTTCTAAGAAGATGAGTCTAGACCAGTTATGAGGAGAGTCAGATGAAAGTCTACCATGTAGCTCCCACTTTAGTCCCCTTGGCTCTGGCCAGGCTGAGTGAGTTTGGAGGAGAAGATATCAAAAGCTACCTAGCACAGACCAGAGTAACCGTGGATATAGAGCAAGTCTAGTAGAGATAGTAGCAGTTTTAGCTTATGGACTCCACAGCACCCAGTGACCGGGAGAAGCTTCCAGCACCTGTACACAGCCTAACAACTAAGCGCAAAGTTGTTACCACATTCCTCTAGTGACCATGTGGCTCTGTTTCTGATGGCAACAAGTAAAAACAATGGAGCAGAAGTTGGATGCCTGCCGTTAGGGAGAACTGCCCTGTAGGTTGCAGAAAACAAAGTAAGAATTATGTTATATCCAGTACCTGGCTGTTAGCAAGTGGACCAGTGACCTAGTGAGCACAGGTAGAAGACTCTGCTACCAGCTAAAGGAAGCCTGTTAGTACCACACCTGATCCTGTTAGCACCCCACCTGAGTCTGTTACCAGGAATTGCAGCACAAGTAGGATCTGAAGTGAATGTGCTTTATATGGATTATAAGTTATAACTACCTCTGCCATGTCCATGATCTGTACATCTACCTCAAGGCAATTGATTATCAATAAAAGTTCAATTTTTTTAAATTTTTTTATTTTTTATTAATTCAATAAAAATTAACATACAATAATGCATATTATATGGCAAAAAGGTCAACAAGTGCAAAGAGAAAAGTAGATGTTCCATCAGATTGGCAAAAATCATACAATAGTAGGACAATACAATTATTGCTTGGTAGCAGTTCTACTGTATTTAAAATTTCTATATATTTCCCAGTCTTTCCAACTGTTCTTAAACTTAGGATGAGTTCTATTTTCCCAGGCAGCAATCTCTTCAAAACGGTAAATTGTGTAGATTTTATTGTTCCATAGTATGTCTGAGGGAAGCTCGGATGTGAGCCAGCACCGCGGTATCAGGAGACACTCTGCTAAAACTAGTTTGCTAAATAGGAATGGAATTTTAATGGGTGTGTCGAATGAATATAAACCCAGAAGGGCTAGTTGTGGAGACCAAATGTGGATAGATGGACAAGTCCACCAGATGTGAAAAAAGTTCCCCTTTCTTTTCTGCAGCGCCAACAGACATCCGAATTCCCCTCTCCATATGTACATGTTATGTCCGGTGACTTGTACCACCTCGTTAAAAACTTGTATCCATTTTCCTGAATCCTCACACAACGCAAAGAAGTATGGGGAGTCAGGAGTAAGCAGGATGGTTCTCTAGGGGAAAAGGTGTAGTCAAGATCTCTCTCCCAGAGACCAATATAGGCCGGTTTAGGAAGCATAATAGGAGAACTAAGTCTTCTGTAAAGTAGCGACATAGGTTTGCTTGGAGGAGATTGACTCTGTACCAAATTTAAAAACCATGTGAGAGGTCTGGTCAATGAGTGGTATGGTATATGTTTAATGATGAAGTTCCTTAAAAACATCCCTAATTTGTACGAGGGGAGAAGGAAGAGAAATACCAACGTTAGAATTCTGGAACCATTTCCATGTTTCAATGGTAGCCTTGACAGTAGGGCAGTAATTAGCATTCTTAAATGGATAATTAAGAGTGTCAACTAATAGACCTTTTAAACGAGTAACCTGATTGAGAAGTTTCCATCCCTATCCAGGATTTGTGGAGTGATTGTCTGAACCAAACTAGAGCCCTCGTCAAGAGGATTGCTCTGCTGTATAAAAGGGGATCTGGAAGGCCAATACCCCCAAAAGCTCTAGGTCTCTGGAGAACTGATATGGCAATCCTAGTTTTTTTCTTGTCCCATATAAAGGATCTAATTAGTTTTGATAGGGCAGCGTAGTAGTTTTTCGGGATGAGGATTGGTAGAACTTGTTGAAGGTAATTGAGTCTGGGAGGACTAAAGATATGACCATGTTTTTGCGACCGAACCAAGAAAGTGTTGGGGAATGTAATTTGGTCAATTGATCTTGCATGGATTTGAGGAGAGGAACATAGTTGAGTAAGAAGAGTTTATTTATATCATGTGATATTTTGATCCCAATATATGTAAGGAATGGTACGTCCCAATTGAAAGGAAAAGTTTTGGCCAATTTTTGTTTAACTGATGGTTTCAAACCTATTGAGAGGACGTTTTATTTATTTTTTCAAGTTAATTTTGAAGTTGGAAAGGGGACTAAAGACTTCCAAAATATCATAAATAATGGACAAGGATGTTTTGGGATTAGTTGTAATTATCATGAGATCATCTGCAAATGCGGCAACTTTATGATCCTGCCCTCCCAGTCTGATGCCCTTTATTCTGTTGTCTTGACGAATGGTTTGGAGTAAGGGTTCCATGACTAATATGAAAATTAAGGGGGAAAGGGGACAACCCTGCCTTGTTCCATTCTTTATAGAGAAAGCTAGGGAAAGGGAGTTATTCACAATCACTGATGCTGATGCATTGATGTACATAGAGAGAATTTCTTTAATGTAAGCATAAGGGAGACCAAATTTTTCTAAAGTGAGGGTCATAAAGTCCAATTTGACCCTGTCAAATGCCTTCTCAGCATCAGTACTGAGAAGAACTATGGGGTGGGAATGTTTCTTAGCATGGAACAAGGCATTAATTAGTCTGGCAGAGTTATCTTTACCCTCTCTTCCACTAACAAATCCAGTCTGGTCTCTGTGAATGAGCAGCGGAAGGAGAGGGGAAAGACGATTGGCCATCATTTTGGCCAAGAGCTTCAGGTCCAAATTGAAAAGAGAAATGAGGCGATAATTCGCGCATTGAGTGGGGTCTTTCCCTTCTTTGGGGATGATGGATATGTGTGCCTTAGTCATATCTGGGGATAGGGGAATGCCTTGTAATGATGAATTGCAAACCATTAGGAGGTGAGGGACTAGAGATTTGTTGAAGGTGAAATAGCAAAGGGTCGGGAGTCCATATGGGCCAGGGGCTTTACCCTTGGGGAGATTTTTTTATAAGAAGGACAGCTAAGGACAGCTCTTCTGGTGTGAAAGGAGAGCTTAGTAATTTTTTCTGGGATTCATCTAGCTTAGGAAGAGGGATATGTTGGAGAAATTATTTCATAGGATGAGGGGTGGACGGGGAATAACTCATGGAACTGTTGAGCTATTTCATTTATTATCAGTACTTGAGTGCCATCAGGCTTGGTAATCTTGTTTATATAATTGTGTGCTCTTCTCTTTTTAATCCTGTTCATCATAAATTTGGAGGCTTTGTCTCCGTGAGCAAAAAAAATTATATTGTGAGTGTAGAAAGAACTTGGCTGATTGTGCGGTAAGGTGTTTTTTTTAACTCCGCCCAAAGTTCACTTAGATGGGAAAACTGAGAATCCCGGAGGGATTTTTATGAAGGATTAGGAGGTTGTCTATAAGTGCATTATTATTATTTTTTAAGTTGTGAGTAGGGATGAGCGAACCCGAACTGTATAGTTCGGGTTCGTACCGAATTTTGGGGTGTCCGTGACACAGACCCGAACATTTTCGTAAAAGTCCGGGTTCGGTGTTCGGCGCTTTCTTGGCGCTTTTTGAAAGGCTGCAAAGCAGCCAATCAACAAGCGTCATACTACTTGCCCCAAGAGGCCATCACAGCCATGCCTACTATTGGCATGGCTGTGATTGGCCAGTGCAGCATGTGACCCAGCCTCTATATAAGCTTGGGTCACGTAGTGCTGCACGTCACTCTGCTGTTACAAGTGTAGGGAGAGGTTGCAGCTGCGACGTTAGGGCGAGATTAGGCAGTGATTAACTTCTCCAAAACACTTAAGACAGTGATCGATCTACAGCTGTGGATCATTGAACTGCTGCTATTCAATTGCTCACTGTTTTTAGGCTGCCCAGAGCGTTTTTCAGTCACTTTTTTCTGGGGTGATCGGCGGCCATTTTGTGGCTTGTGGTGCGCCAGCACAAGCTGCCACAAAGTCCATTTAACCATCAATAGTGTGGTTATTTTCTGCTATATCCTACATCATGGGCAAGCTGTCACCAAGTCCATTTAACCATCAATAGTGTGGTTATTTTTTGGCTATATCCTACATCAGGGGCAAGCTGCCACCAAGTCCATTTAACCATCAATAGTGTGGTTATTTAAATCTATCCCTAAAAGGGTATATTAGATTCAAGGTGCTGATAGGGTCATTCTCAATAACTTCACACACACGCTACTGTGCATATCCAAGTCTAATTCTGTCCGTAAACGTATACCTGTCACCCAGCGCCTAAATAATAGGCCTCAAATTTATATTCAGCTAAATCTGTCATTACTGCTGTGCCTGTATTAGTGTAATACGGTACCTAAATAGATAGCCAGATAGTGTTAGGTGTCTGTAAAAAAAGGCCTGAATTTGAATTCAATACATTGGGCCAAATAATATTTTTCTTATTGTGGTGAACGGTAACAATGAGGAAAACATCTAGAAAGGGACGCGGACGCGGACATGCTCGTGGTGGTGTTAGTGGACCCTCTGGTGCTAGGAGAGGACGTGGCCGTTCTGCCACAGCCACACGTCCTAGTGTACCAACTACCTCAGGTCCCAGTAGCAGCCAGAATTTACAGGGATATTTGGTGGGGCCCAATGCCGTTCTAAGGATGCTAAGGCCTGAGCAGGTACAGGCATTAGTCAATTGGGTGTCCGACAGTGGATCCAGCACGTTCACATTATCTCCCACCCAGTCTTCTGCAGAAAGCGCACAGATGGCGCATGAAAACCAAGCCCATCAGTCTGTCACATCACCCCCATGCATATCAGGGAAACTGTCTGAGCCTCAAGTTATGCAGCAGTCTCTTATGCTGTTTGAAGACTCTGCTGGCAGGGTTTCCCAATAGCATCCACCTAGCCCTTCCCCAGCGGTGGAAGACATAGAATGCCCTAACGCACAACCACTTATGTTTCCTGATGATGAGGACATGGGAATACCACCTCAGCACGTCTCTGATAATGACGAAACACAGGTTCCAACTGCTGCGTCTTTCTGCAGTGTGCAGACTGAACAGGAGGTCAGGGATGAAGACGATGCAGGGGACGATGAGGTCCTAGACCCCACATGGAATGAAGGTCGTGCCACTGACTTTCACAGTTCGGAGGAAGAGGCAGTGGTGAGACCGAGCCAACAGCGTAGCAAAAGAGGGAGCAGTGGGCAAAAGCAGAACACCCGCCGCCAAGAGACTCCGCCTGCTACTGACCGCCGCCATCTGGGACTGAGCACCCCAAAGGCAGCTTCAAGGAGTTCCCTGGCATGGCACTTCTTCAAACAATGTGCTGACGACAAGACCCGAGTGGTTTGCACGCTGTGCCATCAGAGCCTGAAGCGAGGCATTAACGTTCTGAACCTTAGCACAACCTGCATGACCAGGCACCTGCATGCAAAGCATGAACTGCAGTGGAGTAAACACCTTAAAAACAAGGAAGTCACTCAGGCTCCCCCTGCTACCTCTTCTGCTGCTTCCGCCTCGGCCTCTTCTGCTGCTGCCGCCTCGGCCTCTTCCTCCGCCTCTGGAGGAACGTTGGCACCTGCCGCCCAGCAAACATGGAATGTACCACCAACACCACCACCTTCGTCACCAAGCATCTTAACCATGTCACACGGCAGCGTTCAGCTCTCCATCTCACAAACATTTGAGAGAAAGCGTAAATTCCCACCTAGCCACCCTCGATCCCTGGCCCTGAATGCCAGCATTTCTAAACTACTGGCCTATGAAATGCTGTCATTTAGGCTGGTGGACACAGACAGCTTCAAACAGCTCATGTCGCTTGCTGTCCCACAGTATGTTGTTCCCAGCCGGCACTAATTCTCCAAGAGAGCCGTGCCTTCCCTGCACAACCAAGTATCCGATAAAATCAAGTGTTTACTGCGCAACGCCATCTGTGGCAAGGTCCACCTAACCACAGATACTTGGACCAGTAAGCACGGCCAGGGACGCTATATCTCCCTAACTGCACACTGGGTAAATGTAGTGGCGGCTGGGCCCCAGGCGGAGAGCTGTTTGGCAACATTCTTTGCCTCCTGTTGCCTCCTCCTCCTACTCAGCTTCCTCCTCCTCTTCTTCCACCTGCTCATCCAGTCAGCCACACACCTTCACCACCAACTTCAGCACAGCCCGGGGTAAACGTCAGCAGGCCATTCTGAAACTCATATGTTTGGGGGACAGGCCCCACACCGCACAGGATTTGTGGCGGGGTATAGAACAACAGACCGACGAGTGGTTGCTGCCGGTGAGCCTCAAGCCCGGCCTGGTGGTGTGCGATAATGGGCGAAATCTCGTTGCAGCTCTGGGACTAGCCGGTTTGACGTACATCCCTTGCCTGGCGCATGTGCTGAATTTGGTGGTGCAGAAGTTCATTCGCAACTACCCCGACATGTCAGAGCTGCTGCATAAAGTGCGGGCTGTCTGTTCGCGCTTCCGGCGTTCACATCCTGCCGCTGCTCGCCTGTCTGCGCTACAGCGTAACTTCGGCCTTACCGCTCACCGCCTCATATGCGACGTGCCCACCAGGTGGAACTCCACCTTGCACATGCTGGACAGACTGTGCGAGCAGCAGCAGGCCATAGTGGAGTTTCAGCTGCAGCACGCACGGGTCAGTCGCACTGCGGAACAGCACCACTTCACCACCAATGACTGGGCCTCCATGCGAGACCTGTGTGCCCTGTTGCGCTGTTTCGAGTACTCCATTATCAGCGTTACAATACCACTTCTATGTATCCTTGAGAAAACACTTAGGGCGATGATGGAAGAGGAGGTGGCCCAGGAGGAGGAGGAGGAGGAAGAGGGGTCATTTTTAGCACTTTCAGGCCAGTCTCTTCGAAGTGACTCAGAGGGAGTTTTTTTGCAACAGCAGAGGCCAGGTACAAATGTGGCCAGACAGGGCCCACTACTGGAGGACTAGGAGGACGAGGATGAGGAGGAGGTGGAGTAGGATGAGGATGAAGCATGTTCACAGCGGGGTGGCACCCAACGCAGCTCGGGCCCATAACTGGTGCATGGCTGGGGGGAAACGCAGGACGATGACGATACGCCTCCCACAGAGGACAGCTTGTCCTTACCTCTGGGCAGCCTGGCACACATGAGCGACTACATGCTGCAGTGCCTGAGCAACGACAGCAGAGTTGACCACATTTTAACTTGTGTGGACTACTGGGTTGCCACCCTGCTGGATCCCCAGTACAAAGACAATGTGCCCACCTTACTTCCTGCACTGGAGCGTGATAGGAAGATGCGCGAGTACAAGCGCATGTTGGTAGACGTGCTACTGAGAGCATTCCCAAAAGTCACAGGGGAACAAGTGGAAGCCCAAGGCGAAGGCAGAGGAGGAGCAAGAGGTCGCCAACGCAGCTGTGTCACGGCCAGCTCCTCTGACGGCAGGGTTAGCATGGCAGAGATGTGGAAAAGTTTTGTCACCACGCCACAGCTTACTGCACCACCACCTGATACGGAACGTGTTAGCAGGAGGCAACATTTCACTAACATGGTGGAACAGTACCTGTGCACACTCCTCCACGTACTGACTGATGGTTCGGCCCCATTCAACTTCTGGGTCTCCAAATTGTCCACGTGGCCAGAGCTAGCCTTTTATGCCTTGGAGGTGCTGGCCTGCCCGACGGCCAGCGTTTTGTCTGAACGTGTATTCAGCACGGCAGGGGGCGTCATTACAGACAAACGCAGCCGCCTGTCTACAGCCAATGTGGACAAGCTGACGTTCATAAAAATGAACCAGGCATGGATCCCACAGGACCTGTCCATCCCTTGTGCAGATTAGACATTAACTACCTCGCTGACATGAAGCCTGAATCTCTGTTATGGGACCTCTCTCCTCTGTCTGTTCCAATGTTGGGTGACGTGAAGCATGATTCTCTGCTATGACATGAAGACTGATTCTCTGCTGACATGAAGCCAGATTCTCTGCTATGGGACCTCTCTCCTCTGCCTGGGTGCCTGGGCCTTAAAATATCTGACAGTGGCCTGTTCCAGTGGTGGGTGACATGAAGCCTGATTCTCTGCTATGACATGAAGACTGATTCTCTGCTGACATGAAGCCAGATTCTATGTTATGGGACCTCTCTCCTCTGTCTGGGCCTAAATTATATGACAATGGTCTGTTCCAATGTTTTGTGACGTGAAGCCTGATTCTCTGCTATGACATGAAGACTTATTCTCTGCTGACATGAAGCCAGATTCTCTGCTATGGGACCTCTCTCCTCTGCCTGGGTGCCTGGGCCTTAATATCTGACAATGGACTGTTCCAGTGGTGGGTGACGTGAAGCATGATTCTCTGCTATGACATGAAGACTGATTCTCTGCTGACATGAAGCCAGATTCTATGTTATGGGACCTCTCTCCTCTGTCTGGATGCCGGGGCCTAAATTATATGACAATGGACTGTTCCAATGTTGGGTGACATGAAGCATGATTCTCTGCTATGACATGAAGACTGATTCTCTGCTGACATGAAGCCTGAATCTCTGTTATGGGACCTCTCTCCTCTGCCTGGGTGCCGGGGCCTAAATATCTGACAATGGACTGTTCCAGTTTTGGGTGACATGAAGCCTGATTCTCTGCTATGACATGAAGACTGATTCTCTGCTATGGGACCTCTCTCCAATTGATATTGGTTAATTTTTTTTAATTTTTTTTATTAATTTCCCTATCCACATTTGTTTGCAGGGGATTTAACTACATTTTGCTGCCTTTTGCAGCCGTCTAACCCTTTCCTGGGCTGTTTTACAGCCTTTTTAGTGCCGAAAGGTTTGGGTCCCGATTGACTTCAATGGGGTTTGGGTTTGGGACGAAGTTCGGGTCGGGTTCGGATCCCGAACCCAAACATTTCCGGGAAGTTCTGCCGAACTTCTCGAACCCGAACATCCAGGTGTTCGCTCAACTCTAGTTGTGAGCCTAAACTGATAAACTGTCCTCTCATGTAAGGTGTCCCAGATCACATGGGGGGACGTTTCTGGGTGAGTATTTAAGATGAAAAATTCATCAATAATTTTTTGTAACACTTGTATCTGCTCCTGTGAGGATAAGAGCTGTTCGTTAAGCCTCCAGTTAAAGATCTGGGGAGCATTTGTGGGGTAGAGATAGAGACTAAGACAGGAGAGTGATCTGATAGGTGGATTGAATCAATCCTAGCTTTAGTGCAAAGATAGAGGTGTTCTAGATATCAGAATATGGTCCAATCTATGATAGGAGCCATAGACGTTTGAAAATAATGTGTAATCCCTAGTCTCTGGGTTGAGAGCTCTCCAAACATCTATGAGGTGTTGACTGTGGAGCTGTTTTTTTTATGACATTAAGTGCCTTGTGAGAGAGGGCAGATATGTGAGATGCAGAGTCAATTAAAGGGTCAAAGGTCAGATTAAAATCTCCACCCATAATAACTATTCCCTCTTTGAAGGTATCTATTATTGGGATGAGATTTTGAAACCAGGTCCGGTGGTTGGTGTTTGGGGCGTAAACATTAATAAGTGTATAGACCTGGTTAGAAATGAAGCCCTTTACTATAATATATCGTCCATCTGGATCTTGTATATGAGAGCAGTATTGGAAAGGCACATCCCCTCTAAAACCCACACTCACACCTCTTGAGGCCGAGGAGTTTGAGCCGCAATGAAACCAAAGAGGGTATTTGGAATGAGAAAGGTTCGGATAATGGTTAAATTTAAAATGTGTTTCCTGCAGTAATAGGATGGAACAGTTATTCTTCTTCAGGTATAAGGAATCTGGCATCTTTTGGAAGGGGCGTTAATGCCTTTGACATTAAAAGAGGCTATGTTTAGATCAGCCATAATATCATAGTGTTGATGGAGTTTATAGAGATAAATCTAAAAGATGGCATTTTAAGGGTTAAATGTAGAAAAATTGCCCTCCAGAAACTGCTCTCAACCACAAACAGTATATTCCCAGTCTGATGTGTCTTAATAATATAACCTGTAAGACATCCACTTGAACTACAAACAGATTTAAACAATCTTAACCTGAGGTAACAACACCACATTATCATTTGCAATAATTTTAGCAATATTAGAATGTGGTAAAGGACAGTAAAGGTACAATAGTAGTGAGAAGTTGACTAATTAGTTAAATAGGTAGGGGGGGGAAAGAAAACATGTTTCAGTGCCCTTATTTTGAGTTATAGGTCTAGCAAGACCAGAGGAGAGTTAGGATCAAAGGATGATATAGGAGAGAGGGGAAGGGTAAGAAACTTGGGAATGAGAGGAAGTGAAAAAGCACTAGGTGGTGTCATATATCTTCTATATAAAAATAATCTTCATATAAAAGAGAGGATAAAAAAAAAAACATAAAAATTATATTATCCTTCGGGCGGACATAAACACGCCTCTAAGTTCTTTTTATCAAGTATCTTAATTTGATTTGTGCAAGCAGTGAAACAAAGGGACAATTGTATATGCAAAAATATATAATTGTTTATTATAAAACAAAGAATATAAAAACAATACAATTGCAAAACAAATTATGAAGTTACAAAATAATACTCAAAATGTACAACACAGTGGTGCTAACACACCCCTATCTGATCAGCACAGTATGATTTAGTGATTTATGACAACCAGTGTCATACTTTTAACAAACGGACTCATATACCAAGAGAAACTTAGGATCTTCTGTTTATCAAACAGGCTATAACAATAAAACATGGATTATACAGGAAAATAACTGTTATCCCTTGACTCTGTTTTCCTATGATCAATCAAAATTATATGATATTAATATGATAAAATATTCAGCTCGGCAATCAGACTATAGAAAATAACTTCCCAAGGGTTTTAGTCCTCTTTTCAAATAATGTCAGATCTTCTATTAACAATATGCATCTTTGCTAAGATAATAATCAGCATTATGGAGGCACCTAACACTATATATTCCCACAGTGTGGGAACTCTTGGCTATATAACGAGAGAAAAATCTTATTAATATCACGAGTAGTAAACAAAATATACGTTACCGGGTCAAAGGTAGACAGAGTTCAGATGGGACCAGTTCTGAAGAACTTTCCTAGTAATCCAAAAAAAATAATCCAAATTTCTTCTGGTAAAGTTTTCTTTTTGAATAAATAAACGGATGGATGGATGTATCTATGGCTGAATATGGCTTAATATGGATCTGTACACAAGTAATTATTCCCCCCCCTTATCTAAGAATCATCCCCTTTAGATTAGGGATTTCCAATCGGGTAAGATGGGTGTATTCGCATGCTAATAATAACATATTAACTCCTAATATGGCATAGAACAAATAATGGAAAAAAACGGCTGGCACTCACTATGTGGTTGCACATCAAACAATTATTTATTGATAATAAAACGCTAATTCTGTAATAAGATAATAGCAGAAATACATACACTTGAACATTAAAACATCATTGTTAAAAAGAACCCCTAAAAAATAAATAATAAAATTCAATATATACTGCACTGGTTGGGTAATGCAATGCACCCAATTGAGGTCTCTTGGACAAGTAAGATAGTCCTTTGCCTGTTTGGTAATGTATGTCCGATTCAATCAAACAGGGATCCTGTCTCTTTAAATAAGACAGATATAGCCAAGTCCACAAGCTATGTTGGTTGCTGCTGGGGGATTAAATCTCCCTCTTTGTAATTATCTTCGGCAGTTCTTGCACTGTTGGATATTATAACTTTCAGCAATAAGATATACCACAGATTCACAGGGAAGTATTAGCTTACCCACATGAACGAGTCTCCGGCCGTCTGATTCAGACGCTTACTCCACTGCTCGCTCTCACGCTCCCCGCTCTCTGGCGTGTACCAGGTGGTGTACCAGAGATATCGCGGGATTTGGGGATTTCAGTCCGATAATCTTGGTCCGATATTCTTATGAGAGCTGCAGGTCAGATGAAGAAATGGAGCGCTCCACTTTATAAGAAATAATTCAGATTTTGTCCATCATATCCAGAAGCTTGTTGTTGGCAGGGGTATAACGCTAAACGCCTTTCGAGGACTTCAATCCTCTTCCTCAGTAGCTATACCCCTAGTGTTGAATCCCCTCCTTTTATACCGTCATGGGCAGTCCACAAAATCTGGGCTGGAATCACTTTTTCTTATAATGCGATTTTTTTGATGCGTTTTTAGTGCGGTTTTAAAAAACGCATATGCGTTTTTTGTGGCATTGAAACCGCAACCGCTTACTTAGTGTTAATATGTCCCAACATAGTCATGAAAAGATATAAATTATCAAGAATATTGAACGATATGTAAAAATTTTAAAGACATTCTAAAATACATCTCAGGTGATCAATGCTTTATAAATAAATAAAAACTAGATGATAGTTTATAGCATACAATAATTCATAGAAACTTCTATATAACCAAGGGCCTCATCCTCTACATCTTGTATTTTTCTCCATCTTCCAATAATGGTGTTTAAAATGGAAAATGGTGTATTTGGCGGCGTGCTTGTCAGCAAGAGGGGACCACAGCGCCGGGGATTCAACACTAGGGGTATAGCTACTGAGGAAGAGGATTGAAGTCCTCGAAACGCGTTTAGTGTTATACCCCTGCCAACAACAAGCTTCTGGATATGATGGACAAAATCTGAATTATTTCTTATAAAGTGGAGCGCTCCATTTCTTCATCTGACCTGCAGCTCTCATAAGAATATCGGACCAAGATTATCGGACTGAAATCCCCAAATCCCGCGATATCTCTGGTACACCACCTGGTACACGCCAGAGAGCGGGGAGCGTGAGAGCGAGCAGTGGAGTAAGCGTCTGAATCAGACGGCCGGAGACTCGTTCATGTGGGTAAGCTAATACTTCCCTGTGAATCTGTGGTATATCTTATTGCTGAAAGTTATAATATCCAACAGTGCAAGAACTGCCGAAGATAATTACAAAGAGGGAGATTTAATCCCCCAGCAGCAACCAACATAGCTTGTGGACTTGGCTATATCTGTCTTATTTAAAGAGACAGGATCCCTGTTTGATTGAATTGGACATACATTACCAAACAGGCAAAGGACTATCTTACTTGTCCAAGAGACCTCAATTGGGTGCATTGCATTATCCAACCAGTGCAGTATATATTGAATTTTATTATTTATTTTTTAGGGGTTCTTTTTAACAATGATGTTTTAATGTTCAAGTGTATGTATTTCTGCTATTATCTTATTACAGAATTAGCGTTTTATTATCAATAAATAATTGTTTGATGTGCAACCACATAGTGAGTGCCAGCCGTTTTTTTCCAGTTTTTGCACACTCCTTGGACTGATTGAGTGAGCAGTCTTTCGGCTAGAGCACCCCTACCGTATTGAGGAGGGTGGTGAGCTATCCACACACTTTCCAAGTTTTTATAGAACAAATAATGAAATATTATAATATTGTCCATCTGCCTCCAGATGGCACTGTGGTACTGCAGATTAACATCACAACTTTTAAGCATTTAAAACTAAATATCTAATAATACGTTCATATGACCCTTTTGACCTTTTAATATACTTCATTGAAAGAAATTATTTTCCTGACACTTTTAATTACCTATATCCTGAACTTGTTGGAGTTGGCTGTTTTCTCCTATCTTTTTGAAATATAGGTTGACTTGATGAAAATTTTATATAACGGCTTTGATGCTTGGCAACGGAACTTGTACATTTCACTTATCTACATCCATGAATAACTATTGTTTTGAAATAACATTTACTCTTCTCAGAAATCCAATTAATATAAACTTACTTCAATGTTTCTGTACCTTCTACAATACCTTCTAAATGATAAATACATGGTATAACATATATATAAATCGATACATTGTTACACATAGATAACACAATATATGAATTATTGATTAACATATGTTGTAAACTAAATATACAGACAGATATATATAATATAATTATGAATATATAAATTGAACCTCATGCAGCAGGTGTGCCTCAAGGATATGAATCCTTATCACGTCATGGCTTATCCATGAAACAACCTTGTTCCCTTCAGACAGACATGTCTAAGGAAGTTAGTTTACTCCCCATAGATAATCTCATATCTTTAGTAATAACTTTTAAATACAATGTCCGTTCATGTTCACAATTATTTTTATATAAACTGAACTTGCCATGAACTCATCTTGGCTTCCTCAGCCACATAATAGAACTTTGGTTCAGGCTGATTTTATTCTTAAAGGCTATGTGAGCATTCATTTTGATTATAATGTCATTAGATAATATTGTATACGTATGAAAATGCACAACAAATCCCCCTTCATTCCAAAATGTTCCATAACGTGTGAATGTATTTGGAATGTCCAAAAGGGCTTTTCATATATCTTATTCTAAAGATCAGGCGTGTGAACCTTGCTTGTACCACAACTTGGCCAAAGTCTTTTTGAAGAAGCTTATCCAACGCACCACTTGGATGGTAAATAAACTCAACCATCCCATAGATCCTGCAAAACAGTATATAAGTTTGATAAATGTTTGTTTTGATTCTCCATCTCCGCATGAATGTTTATTAGGTTCCTTTTCAATGAACCAATTTTGAGTTCCAATGTCTTGATAGAGATGGAATTGGCAACTTTTACACCTGTGGCAATGAAAGCGCCTACTACGATATAGATTATAGCGGCTATGATTGCATAAATGAATCACTTTGGTTTGTAGAAAACTGCTCTCTGGTCAAGGTCTTTCTCGCTTGCTCCAGGATTTGCGTAATCCGTTCTTGGGAATATCCGATGTGCGTCTGGTACCAGGCTTGGATCTCCGGCGACATGATCTCGGACACGTTGACTTGTCTTTCGACGAAAACGTGTGGATTCAGGCTGATGTAGATCTTCTGGGATAGAATCCTCTTGTTCGTCAGTATGAATCCCGCTGTGTCCTGCAGCATAATTCCGGATGAAGGACCTGGCATAGCAATCGGCTCGGCGTGGAACTTCTTTCCCAAGATTAGGATGACATAAACAATGACAATCATCTTAGTCAGCATCTTGTACCTATAAAATTGTATGACACATATGAATACATGCATCTTTTACTTTTTATCCTGCAAGAAAAGAGTTAATGCTATCATGTATCTTTGATTGGCATAGGTTCTTTTCTTAAACAGAGTAAGTTCTCAGTGTTTAGATGTAAGTTAAGAGATGTTTAGTTACGGAGGAAACACACATGAGGATGGTTAGTACACATGTTTGTTCATACAATACCAATCCTGGTTTCCATCTTTAGCTGGAACCGTAAAATCTCTTCACCTCTCTTCATCCAACTCCTTCTATCTCGCGAAGTCGTGAGCTAGGATGACAAACACGTAACTGGTTAATGTGCACCCATTTTTCTACAAATTCATTTTTATCTTGTAGACCACAGGTGACAACTTGTCAGTGATGACATAAGGTCCTTTCCAGGAAGGTAAGAATTTTCTCTCCTTCACTTGATCCCGAGCGAAGTTATAGAGATAAACCTGATCAGAAATTTGATACTCCTTTTGCGTAGTTTTCAGACCGTAGTACGTCTTATCACTTGTTGTGGCTTTCTTTATATTCTTCTGGGCGAATGCAAAAGCATGCTGAAGGTGCTTGCGTAGATTTTACACATATTGATGTGGTTAATGTGGTTAATGAGAAGAGATGCACATATGCTTGAACTGCATGTTTTACAAGGCAAACATTCCACCCATTTTGTGAACAAGCAAGTTACGGTTAGCATGTATCTGTTGCCTTTTGATGAGGTTGTTACTGGTCCCATGAAGTCAATGTGGATGTCTGACCATGGCATGGACATCCCCCTTTTCATGAGCGGCGCTCAATGAGTGGGTGTCTGTGGCTGGAATTGAGGACAGATTAGACATCCTTGACAATACTTGCGAACATCTTGCAGCATATGTGGCCAATAAGCGTAGTCCCGTAACAACTCGTACGTCAACTTCTCACCTCGGTGACCAGCTGTCGAGGCATCATGGGCGTGTTGTTGCATCAAACCTCGGTATGTTGCGGGCACTACCCATTGCGTGATACCATTCTTCGAGGTCCTAATCAACAATTCATCCTGTAATGAGAATTGGGACTCACCCTTCATCAAAATCCGTAACTCCTCTTTGCCAACGCAATCTTCCGTATTTATGGGACAATTCTGTGGATCTTCAATATGTTTCTAAAAAGTACCAATAATTGGATCCCCTTTTTGGCTCGTAATGAGATCCTCACTAGGGGAATCTTGGCTCCATTGCAACACATTCGCTTCAGTTCCCTTTTGGGCCTGACTTCTTGTTGTTGCATCCACTTGGATAGTTCCCATGAGATCATCCACATTTAACACTTCTCCATTGATGGCTGCTTGTTTAGCGAGGGAATCTGCTAGGTCATTTCCTTCCTTATCCATACCTGGATACTTTGAATGACCCTTTACCTTTTCCAGTAAATTGTAAGACTGTGGGTAATAACCATTTCATTGATTTTACAAAACATCTTACCATGCTTGACTGGCTTGTTATTGCTTCTCATCATGTTGGATCTTTTCCATCCAGGGAAATACTCCACAAAGCTATTACGAATATAATCAGAATCTGTGATTATGAAAAACTCTTTAATATCATATTCGATAGCCATTTGTACGGCTTTGTACACAGTGGTGAGTTCTGCGACCTGGCTACTTTTGGGACCAATTTTATATCCGACGAATATGTCCAGGAATATATTATTCCATGCAATTCCGACACCTGCAACCAGTGTACGCTCATTTCCTACATCCGTATGGAAAGAACAGCCGTCTACATATACATATGGTAATGATTTGCAGTACTCCTCTTCATACGATTTATATAGGGATTATGATTGTTCCTCCAAGAAATCATTTTCTGGTGACTTACCTCCATGTTCATCATTGGATCAATCATGTAGTTCAGCTAATCCTTGAGCAACTGGGTTCTTATTGTTTTGTTTATACCTGATCTCCAATGGCCATCCCATTAAGGACATCGTCCAGGCGGTTATCCTGCTGTTTGACAGATTTCCATCCTTGATCCTGTCACTTTGCAAATATTTTAGTGGTTGATGTGCAGTTGCCACAATGATCTTTTCACCTTGAATAAAGCTCCTGAAATATTGCAAAGCCCACACTGTTGACAGTAATGCTTTTTTACAACTGTTGAATTTTACCTCAACTGGTGATAAGGATTTGCTGGCATAGGCGATGATCTTGTTCAGGTTTTCTTTTTTCTAGAAAAGGACTGCACTCACACTTTTGTCGGTGAAACCTGTTTCCACAAAGAAAGGTTTTCCACCTTCTGGATATGCAAGGCATAGGGCCTGGACAAGCTTGGCCTTGAGTTCATTCACAGCTGCTCATGACGCTCACTCCATTCCCATATCACTCCTTTCTTCAGCAACTGCAAAAGAAGATTTGTAATTTCGGCATAATTATCTATAAACTTACGGGAATAGTTCATCATGCCCAAGAAGGATCTCAACTCCTTGAGATTTGTAGGTGACTTAGTGTTGATCACTGCTTCCACCTTCTTCTTCTGTGGGTTGATTCCATCAGCAGTGATTTCATGACCTAAGAAATTTACCTTGGCACGACACCATTGAGCCTTCTGCAAAGAAAGTTTCACACCAGCTTTTCTCAGTTGGGTTAGTACATACTTCAGTTCTACAATGTGTTCCTCAAAAGTTGTGCTTTTCATTATAATGTCATCCACATAGGATAAGGTACCTCGTTCAGTGGCATCAGGCATTGCCTAATGCATGAACACAGCACATTCATGGCCCGCATTTATGTACCCGAAGGGCAGTCGGGTCCATGCATATTGTGTCTTTCCAAATGTAAAGGCCAGTTTGTACTGATCCCTTTCGTCCACTTTAATCGTCCAATATCCTTGTGCACAGTCAAGGGCGGTGAAAATTTTGGATCCTTGAATTTGCGCCAAACACTGGTCAATGTATGGCATGTGCTATCCGGACATGTAAACACGTTTGTTTAATTGTCTTAGGTCCGAGCAGAAACGAAATTGATCGTTGGGCTTGAGGACTCCAAGTATAGGATGTTTGAACGAGCTATATATCGTACGGATGATGCCCCTTCTCTCCAGGTTTTTGACGATTTCCGATAGGGACTTGTAAGCCACCAGCGAAAGTCGGTATTATTTGACAAAGACAGGGGGTGCAACAGGATCTGTCTGGATTCTTGCGACATGCAGGTCTGTTTCCCCACAATCATAAGAATCCTTGGCAAACATGTCCTGGAATTCTGTGAAGAGCTCCTTTAGCTGTTGACGCTCTGACTCATTGGAGCACGCGTTAGCTATAGATATTTGCTCTTCTACCCGTTCCTGAAATTCTGGAAATATTTCAGGCTGACTTAACTCGTAAGTTTCTTCAAGCTCACTGGTTAAATCATTTTGGGTGTAGCGTACCTTATCCTTTCCTTGTTGGCATGACTCGTACTCCCTTTCATCGATCTCCTGGTTGAAAACCAATGATGACTCTTCGATGTGGCATGTACCTTCTTCAGAACTGAAAGGATAAACAGAGTGGATATAGAATAACCCCTCAGGTGTTGAGGAAAAACTTTGTTCCACTACCTGCTCTTCTGTCATAGGTGTGCGCAGCCTATTGCATTAGGGTGTGCACCCTAAAGCACAAACACAGACGCAGCGCACGCACCTGTGTGTGTGTGTGTATATATATATATTATATACACACACATATATATACACAAATACACTCTGTATACATACAGACCTGCACTATCAATATAATGAAGGGAGAAGAAATCATTTTTAAACTTACCGTATTTTTCGTCCTATAAGACGCTCTGGCCCATAAGGTGACGCAACTAGGTTTTAGAGAGGGACAATAAGAAAAAAAAAATTCATTACACCTCAGGTCAGACCACCAATCAGACCCCCAATGTCAATAAGACCCCAATAAGACCTCAGATCAGACCCCAATGTGAATGACCCCCAATCAGACCTCAGATCAGAGCCCCAGTGCCTCATATCAGCCCCCAGTGCCTCATATCAATCCCCCGTGCCCCATATAAAATAAAATAAAAAAAACACTTTCCTGCTCCGGACGCTGCCGATCCTCATCGCTCGCGCTCGGTAATCCTCTTGTACAGTATGCTGTGTGGGCACGCACAGTGTGAGGTCACAGCGCGGCCTCACACTGTGCGCAGCCTTCACAGTGGAGCGCATGAGGACCAGGAAGAGGTGAGTATAGCACTTCCTGGCCCTCTGGTACTAATAACTTGATTAGTATTCGCCCCATAAGACGCAGGGGCATTTTCCCCCCCAAAAATGCATCTTATGGGGCGAAAAAGTGCAGCACGGGGGTGACAGAACCAGTGTTCCCTCTAAGCCTTGGCAGCTGCTGAGCGGGATGGGCTCAGAGCTGGGCACAGCGCCATCAAAGGTGGGCGATAGGAAAACCTAAAAAAATTGTCACATCAAAGAGCATAAAAACCACTGCGCCATCCCGTACAATAAAGTATAACCCCTGCACCATCCCGTACAATATACAGTATAACCCCTGCGCCATCCCGTACAATACAGTATAACCCCTGCACCATCCCGTACAATATACAGTATAACCCCTGCGCCATCCGGTACAATATACAGTATAGTCCTCTCTGTTATCACTGGACATTGCTCTACATATATAAACCATACGGGGGAAAAAATCTCATTGATCCAGAGAACTTGCATAGAAAAACTAATAACCAAGAGGCTAAAAAAAAAACTGTTTCTGACCCTTATGTTAAAACATAACTTTCATTTGATTGCTCTAATACCTAAAGGGAAAAAAAAAATTAAAAAAAAAGCTGCTGTTTCTCTAGATGACATTATGTTTATAGTAGTGGAAATAGAGTCTCAAGGGTCTATAAAAGCAGCTACACTATTTTTGCAAACCTTTGAGACTCTATTAACACTACTATCAACATAAGGTCATCTAAAGAAACAGTAGGTTTTAAAAAAAAAATTTCCTTTAGGTGTTAAAACATAACTTTCATTAGATTGCTCTAACACCTAAACGGGGGGGGGGGGGGGGGGGAAGAATTTAAAAAAACCTGGTTTTTCTCTAGATGACCTTATGTTCATAGTACTGTTAATAGAGTCTCAAAGGTCTGTAAAAAAAAAGTGTAGCTGCTTTTATAGACCCCTGAGACTCTATTACCACTACTATAATGTAATCTAGAGAAACAGCAGCTTTTTAAAAGGATTTTTTTCCATCAAATGAAAGTTATGTTTTAACATAAGGGTCAGAAGCAAGTTTTTTTTAGCCTCTGTCTTGGCTATTAGTTTTTCCATACATAAAGCTCCACATGGAGCTCTCACCCAGCAGTAGATAGAAGCCTGCAGGACACTTCACCTTGTCACTTCACCTGGGCACATGGTGATGGCTCCCTTCCTATGCTGTCCCTGGCACTTCATCAGCAGCAGGGGTGGCGCGCTTCCTGTATTCATAATATCTGAAAAGGAAGCTACTGCTGCTGTGTTCAGCTCCCGAGAGAAGGGGGTGTGAGAGGATCAGCCAATGGCAGGGCAGCCAGCTGATACTGGCCAATCAGCAGCCTCCTCCCTTATAACAGAGCTCTGTAATGTACAGAGCTCTGTTATTGGAGATTTCAGGCATCAGCTGTATTGCTCTGCTGCCTGCAGTGCCGCACATTGTAAACCTCAAGTCAGCTTGATTAGGGTGTGCCCAGGCACACCCGGCACACCCCGTGCGCACGCCTATGTCTTCTGTTAGGTATTCATCAGGATTAAGTCCAATTACATCATTCTGGAATCCAAAAGTATAGTATTCCGAATCCATAGCTAGACCAATTACGGTATTTTTCTGCAGGGATATGCTATGGGGAGCCACGTTATGGATTATCATGTGCAATGGGTCCTGATGGATGTTAATTATAGGAGTGGATTTTACCTGTAGGCTGAATTGCTGCATCCGGTTGGACAAACAGATCAAAGCGTCTGCGTTCTTCAGAGTTTGTCCCTTCTTCACTTGAATGGGAAGAAGAAATGGTTTACATCCTTCAGGGATTTTAACCTCCTCGGCAACCATGATACTGATGGCATAGGGCATCTGTTGTCCCCATCTCAAGGTTTGCTTCACATCCTAGAATCCCTCTGGGTCTCCCGGTAATCTGGACCAGAGGGTATTATTTACCAGATCAATCTGCACGGCAAATCGGTGCAGAAGGTCATTACCCATATACATCTGATGCCGTGTTTCATTCAACACGGTGAAGACATGTTCTGTAGTCTTACTTCCTATGGAGATAGACAAAAGACATTTTGCAACCACATTATGACTCTGGGAATCTCCATGAACTCATTGTTCCTGTGGAGAGGAAATTTTTATCATTTTAGGATTGGTGACCTGTTTTAAGAGTCCTAAGCTTATGTAGCTGGCTTCGGATTTCAGATCCAACTTGGCATATTTCACCCGGGTTATACTGTTCACCTGTATGGGAATCAATAAATTGTCATTGACCTTTTCAATCCGTACCATGGATTGAGTATACTTGGCCAGGTCAGCGACTTTGTGACTTCTCCCTTCAAGGGAAATAGTCAATACATCCTCATCCAGGGTTATCTTCTTGATTCTGTCCTTCTGGATGGTAATGATATGAGCGGCACCGTTGACAGCTTCCTCGGGCTTACCATTTTTCAGGATCGTGACATCCGGCGTTTGACTGTTGCTAAAATGTACTTCAACAGAGTTAGGCCTCTCTTCAACCACATGACAACTACGTTGGGTTTGTGCATTGCAAGAATAATCATAGGCAATGGGTGCCTTTACCTGAGTCTAAACTGCTTCATTAATGAAGTCTATTATGGAACTCAAACTTTTCAGAAGGTCAATTCCTATGATCAGCCGATCATATGGAAGGTCCACAATCAATGTGGGGTGTTTAATTGTCTTCTTGCCAATTTTGAATGTCAACCATGATGTACCTTTTATCTGCAAATTGTCTCCACCTACAATCTCGGTCTCTTTGCTCTTAAATCCAGAACCTGTTGGAAATAACTATGTGATAAGATAGTTGCCTGGGGAAGAAAAACAAACGAACCAGCACCTCCATAATAAGTAAATTTGAGAATGCAGGTGCACGCTACTATGGCTGAAACACAATGGGATTAGTAGAACTACAGGTAACAGCACACTGCTAGTCAATTGCACAAAGATTGACTAGCAGTGTGCTGTTACCTGTAGTTCTACTAATCCCATTGTTTTTCAGCCATGGTAGCGTGCACCTATATTCTCAAATCTACTTATTATGGAGGTGCTGGTTCGTTTTATTTCTTCCCTATTGTCACTGCCATTGGGGGGGTGGCGCCTGGTGGTGAGTTTGAACCGTGCACCTCCTGCCCATTTACCATGTGCTTTAAATTAGATAGATTGTACAGCTGTATCCTACCTTGCCCATATTGCAGGCTGACAGCCTGGGAGAGGCATGTATAGGATATAGCTGGGTGCTACTTTGCCCAGATTGTAGGCTGTAAGCCCAGGAGAGGCATGTTAGAGTAGGCAACATCTGATTAGAAGCCACCTTGTCGTCTGGTAGATGGTCTCGACATATGTTTGATCAATTATATGCGCAAAGAGCTTCTAGCTGCTTTTGCAGTAAGTATGGCCACCAAGCCGCTATTTTTATTCAATATTTACGTATATCTTTGTGCAATTGACTAGCAGTGTGCTGTTATCTGTAGTTCTACTAAACCCATAAGATAGTTGCCTGTGATCCTGTATCAATTAAACCCCTGATCGGCCCGATATGCTCATCTTGAAGAATAGAGTCCACAAAATATCGGCCTTTGACCTGAAACAAATCACATAGGAAATTAGGGTGAGTGTTCTTTTCCTGTTTTCTGAGAGCGTGACTTCTCTGCAGCGTCGCGACCTCTGGTGAATCCTTCACATTCCTGCTGCAGGGAACAGAAGTAGTAGCCCCCACCTTAGGGGAAAGCTGGACTAAGTCATAGTTTATAGACGGTTCACAGCCTGAAGCTGATACGATAGGATCACTTATTGGAGAAGACACAGGATTGTATGGATAGACAAGATTAGTCTGTAAAATAGATAACATATTAGACACCTCCCTGCCCCAACTTTAGGGTCAGGAGCACTGCAAGGCAAAATATGATTAGAAATCAATTTAGATTATTTCTCAACCACCTTGATAAACTTGCGTTGGCCTGGGCTCTGACCCTGCTCTATTTGCTTTATGGGGCTGAGCTGGAACCTGGAATTGCCCCTAAAAAAGGTTCAGGCTGTTTTCCTTGGGACCCCTGGGACAACTTACTTACAATGTCATACAGCTGGGTAATTTGTTCAGCCAGTTGATCAAACCTGTTTGATTTGCGTACATTTTGATTTTGTGGGGCGGCCTGGTTATTGGTGGGTGACCTACTCCTAGGTGTATTTGAGGGTTCCTGGCTATCTTTCCTTTGTTGTCTGGGCCTGTTGTTCCAGTTCCTGTATCCCTGGGAACCCCTATTGTTAAAGGGCCTATATCCCTGTGGACCCCTATTGCAATAGGGACGGTAGTTAGACCTTTCAGCACCAGAATTATCTCCCTGGGGTTTTATCTGTTTGGGTCCTACCTGTTGTCGCTGGGTTTGTTGGACAGGTCCTGTAGCTTGAGGGTATTTACGTGGCTACGTTTCAAATTCCAAGCTAGGGTTTACCTTATCTTCAGCTACATTTTGCTCTGGGGACTTTTTGAACCTCCTCTTACCTGTAGCATGGCACTCACTGATATTATACAGTGTGGTGGCAGACGTCACCAACCTGTCCAAGGGAGCTGGGTTGGCATTGCATCATAGAACAGCTGCTTAAACTCTTCAGATTCCCAATTTGGGGACCTATATGCTAACCCATAGGCATTTTTAAGGACAGAGAGGAATTCACGGGGACTCTGATTGGGCCTACATGTAAGCTTATATATCTCACGTTTTGCAGCAGTAATGGTTCGGTAAGGTCTGAATTCTAGTTTAATTTCATGCAAAACATCCTGCCAATTTTGAATTCCTCTATCCCTAAAGGAAATAAAATAATGATGGTACCTATCATCGAATGCCCATGGTAGGAATCTCATCCTGTCAACATCAGAGTACAACTTTAAATAATCCATAGTGAACTCATATAGTTCTAAGTGGTTTGCTATTTGAGGAGAACCTTTCTTAGAGAACTTGGGCACAGTGGCATTCAAAAAACTTAATGATGCTTGAGGAAATCTGATCCTTTTCTGAATACTGAGGATTTTTCTTCCTAGAGACCACTTCAGCATATGTTGGTCGTCTGGGACCCTGATCTTTCTTATGGGCAAACTCATGCCTGCGTGGTAGGGAATGAGACACACGTTTTCCCGCATCACTATCACAGACACATATGGCGCAGGGGATTTAACCCTTGCATCTCTCTCCAGGGGAATGTGTGGAGAGATACTTCTAGGGGATTCTGTGTTGCTGGCACCTAGTAAGGTGGTTACAGTTTGGAATGCCCGACTTAATTGGGTTAATGCCTCCTGTGTAATCATGCCATCACTTCTGGTTGGTCTGTGGTTTGGAATGGAGTCTGCTTTAAGAGCATGTGATGACATGTCTAGATGTTGGGGCGTAAGATTTGGGGGGTTTGGAAATCCCTCAGTATGAGACGGATCTTGATCAATATCAATTATAGTATGGCTTGATTTGCCTGTCTGCTCAATTTTCGAATTCCGGAGATGTAACTCGTCTGTCACTTTTTGCCATTTCATATGTATCATGACTGTGATCAAGGTTGTATTTTAAGTCCTTAATCTCGGTCTCTGCGACTCTGAGATCTGCTTCTAGCTGGGCTATATAGATCTCCATTCCTTGCACAGACTCGCGTCTCTTTTGTGAAAGAGTACTGACCGCCAGTAATGCATACAAAACAGGTGGCAATGTGCATAAAAGGTGTTGGTCCTTTTTGTTTTTTATCTTGTAACACACCAATATATGTCAGGTATCTTTAAACCATGCCACCTAACTGCCATATCTCCCCACGTTCTTCCTTGGCTTTTTCTTGCAGCTCATTAATCCATTCATTTATATCTTTATCAATTTTGTTCCGTGAGTGTATATATTCAACAACATTATGGATCAGCTGCTTTTGGCTAGGTGGACTGCCTGCTGTAGCATAGCCACTACCCGGGTCACTGCCTGTAGCACTCATCATTCTGATCAATAATCAATACACAGATATAACACCACACTGGCTAGCCAAGAAGAAATGTGGAACCTTTCACTATTTGCACAATCAATTAAAGAATTACTCGATCTCGGTGCGGACCTCCATTTATGTCATATAACTTCTATATAAAAAGAATCTTCATATAAAAGAGAGGATAAAAAAAAACATAAAAATTATATTATCCTTCAGGCGGACATAAACACACCTCTAAGTTCTTTTTATCAAGTATCTTAATTTGATTTGTGCAAGCAGTGAAAGGGACAATTGTATATGCAAAAATTTTTCGCCCTATAAGACGCACCGGCCCATAAGACGCACCTAGGTTTTTGAGGAGGAAAATAAGAAAAAAAATATTTTGAACCAAAAGGTGTGCTTTTGGTGGGTTTTGAACTAATTGTGGTCTGTGGATGGCACTGTAATGGGGGATCTGTGGGTGACACTGTTATGGGGGATCTGTGGGTGACACTTATGGGGGATCTGTGGGTGACACTTATGGGGGATCTGTGGGTGACACTTATGGGGGATCTGTGGGTGACACTTATGGGGGATCTGTGGGTGGCTCTTATTGGGCTCTCTGGATGGCACTGTTATGAGGATCTGTGTATGACACAGTTATGGGGGGGATCTGTGGATGACACATATATAGCATCTTATGCTATGTGTCATCCACAGATCCCCTCCATAAGTGTCCCTGTAAGGAATGACCCTCAATACACGGGCAAGGGGCCGGCATCTGCTTTTATAGTGACAGCGGGGCCCATGCAGTGACTGTATTCTACTACACGGGCCCCGCTCACCGTATATTATTGTATCTCTAATAGTAAATTGTTATGCATATAATCGCATAATGAGCGCTGTGTATTACTTACAACTACAAGCGCTCGCCGCTCGGTAGGTAGCAGAGAGGAGGGAGGAGGCAGGCCGGGAGGACAGGTGCTGGCAGTGTGAGTCACTACGTCACGCGCCTGCGCCGCCTGCTTCATTCATAAAGTAGGCGGCGCAGACGCGTGACGTATGACTCACGCTGCCAGCGCCTGTCCTCCCAGCATGCCTCCTCCCTCCTCTCTGCTACCGAGCGGCGAGCGCTTGTAGTTGTAAGTAATACACAGCGCTCATTATGCGATTATATGCATAACAGTTTACTATTAGAGATACAATAATATACAGTGAGCGGGGTCCGTGTAGTAGAATACAGTCACTGCACGGGCCCCGCTGTCATTATAAAAAGCAGATGCCGGGCCCCAGCCCCTCCTCCCTCACAGCTGATACACCCGCCGCACGGCATCGCGGCGGGTGTATCATTGAAAACTCGGCAAAATCAGCAGCATTCGCCGTATAAGATGCACTGCTATTTTCCCCCCACTTTTGGGGGGAAAAAAGTGCATCTTATACGGCGAAAAATACGGTAATTGTTTATTATACAACAAAGAATATAAAATCAATACAATTGCAAAACAAATTATGAAGTTACAAAATAATACCCAAAATGTACAACACAGTGGTGCTAACACACCCCTATCTGATTAGCACAGTATGATTTAGTGATTTATGACTAACCAGTGTCATACTTTTAACAAACGGACTAATATACCAAGAGAAACTTAGGATCTTCTGTTTATCAAACAGGCTATAACAATAAAACACGGATTATACAGGAAAATAACTGTTATCCCTTGACTCTGTTTTCCTATGATGAATCAAAATTATATGATATTAATATGATAAAATATTCAGCTCGGCAATCAGACTATGGAAAATAACTTCCCAAGGGTTTTAGTCCTCTTTTCAAATAATGTCAGATCTTCCATTAACAATATGCATCTTTGCTAAGAGAATAATCAGCATTATGGAGGCGCCTAACACTATATATTCCCACAGTATGGGAACTCTTGGCTATATACTGAGAGAAATATCTTATTAATATCATGAGTAGTAAACAAAATATACATTACCAGGTCAAAGGTAGACAGAGTTCAGATAGGACCTTTCCTATTAATCCCAAAAAAATAATCCAAGTTTCTTCTGGTAAAGTTTTCTTTTTTATTGAATGAACGGATGGATGGATGGATCTATGGCTTAATATGGATCTATGGATCTGTACACGAGTAATTATTCCCCCCCTTATCTAAGAATCATCCCCTTTAGATTAGGGATTTCCAATCAGGTAAGATGGGTGTATTCGCATGCTAATAATACCATGATGTCATATTAACTCCTAATATGGCATAGAACAAATAATGAAATAATATAATATTTTCCATCTGCCTCCAGATGGCACTGTGGTACTGCAGATGAACATCACAACTTTTAAGCATTTAAAACTAAATATCTAATAATACGTTAATATGACCCTTTTGACCTTTTAATATACATAATTGAGGAAGGTCTTTTCCTGACACTTTTAATTACCTATATCCTGGACTTGTTGGAGTTGGCTGTCTTCTCCTATCTTTTTGAAATATAGGTTGACTTGATGAAAATCTTATATAACGGCTTTGATGCTTGGCAACGGAACTTGTACATTCCACTTATCTACATCCATGAATAACTATTGTTTTGAAATAACATTTACTCTTCTCAGAAATCCAATTAACATAAACTTACTTACTGTTTCTGTACCTTCTACAATACCTTCTAAATGATAAATACATGGTATAACATATATTTAAATCGATACATTGTTACACATATGCAGCATGCCAGACCTGCAGGGTATTGCGATTGTGAGGTCACGGTTATGGACAATCGAGGGCTACTCACTGTTTGGAGGAGAACCCTGAGCAGGCATGCGGCAGTGAAGGAGAGGCTGACACAAGTTCCTCTGGGGCACACTCTGTATGTGGGGACCAGGCCTGATGGTGGATGAGGTGCCCTGGATGTTGCAGGTGTTTTGAGTGCCTGGGGCAAGGTCCCTTTAAGGATCGTGACGCCAGTGCCTGTAACGGTGGCACACCGGTTTCCAGTAGCAATAAGTGAGGTACACAGATGGTATGGTGAACCAAACGTTGCTTTACTGGTAACAGTCCAACTTTGTACATTCAGATAGTAATGCAGTCCCTTATATCAATACTCCACAAGCAGGCTTATGATAACAATGGCATGTAATAATCTTGCAAGATACTCGGAGGGTAAATAATCAATGCCTCTCAGACCAGGCTGCACTATTTCACAGCTATCCTGGCTGGCTGTATCCCAAGGCCCGTATGCCTAAATGCTGGCTTTTATCCTTGGTAATCTTCCTCCCGTATTGACCCTTGCTCTATCTTGTAGTTCCTCTGCCCATCAGCTTACTTATCTGAGCTGGTTGCACTGGCACTGCTTGGCTTGAAGGTGGCTGCCGGTTGCTCCCAGGACCCAATTGACCCTTGTGTAGTGTCCACCCCTACCTAGTGGGACACTACACATAGATAACACATTATATGAATTATTGATTAACATATGTTGTAGACTAAATATACCATACAGATATATATATATATATATATATATATATATATATATATATGCAGTACAGACCAAAAGTTTGGACACACCTTCTCATTCAAAGAGTTTTCTTTATTTTCATGACTATGAAAATTGTAGATTCACACTGAAGGCATTATATACATAACAAAAAAGTGTGAAACAACTGAAAATATGTAATATTCTAGGTTCTTCAAAGTAGCCACCTTTTGCTTTGATTACTGCTTTGCACACTCTTGGCATTCTCTTGATGAGCTTCAAGAGGTAGTCACCTGAAATGGTCTTCCAACAGTCTTGAAGGAGTTCCCAGAGATGCTTAGCACTTGTTGGCCCTTTTGCCTTCACTCTGCAGTCCAGCTCACCCCAAACCATCTTGATTGGGTTCAGGTCCGGTGACTGTGGAGGCCAGGTCATCTGGCGCAGCACCTCATCACTCTCCTTCATGGTCAAATAGCCCTTACACAGCCTGGAGGTGTGTGTGGGGTCATTGTCCTGTTGAAAAATAAATGATGGTCCAACGAAACGCAAACCGGATGGAATAGCATGCCGCTGCAAGATGCTGTGGTAGCCATGCTGGTTCAGTATGCCTTCAATTTTGAATAAATCCCCAACAGTGTCACCAGCAAAGCACCCCCACACCATCACACCTCCTCCTCCATGCTTCACGGTGGGAACCAGGCATGTAGAGTCCATCCGTTCACCTTTTCTGCGTCGCACAAAGACACGGTGGTTGGAACCAAAGATCTCAAATTTGGACTCATTAGACCAAAGCACAGATTTCCACTGGTCTAATGTCCATTCCTTGTGTTCTTTAGCCCAAACAAGTCTCTTCTGCTTGTTGCCTGTCCTTAGCAGTGGTTTCCTAGCAGATATTCTACCATGAAGGCCTGATTCACACAGTCTCCTCTTAACAGTTGTTCTAGAGATGTCTGCTGCTAGAACTCTGTGTGGCATTGACCTGGTCTCTAATCTGAGCTGCTGTTAACCTGCGATTTCTGAGGCTGGTGACTCGGATGAACTTATCCTCTGCAGCAGAGGTGACCCTTGGTCTTCCTTTCCTGGGGCGGTCCGCATGTGAGCCAGTTTCTTTGTAGCGCTTGATGATTTTTGTGACTGCACTTGGGGACACTTTCAAAGTTTTCCCAATTTTTCGGACTGACTGACCTTCATTTCTTAAAGTAATGATGGCCACTCGTTTTTCTTTACTTAGGCTACTTTCACACTAGCGTTCGGGTGTCCGCTCGTGCGCTCCGTTTGAAGGAGCTCACGAGCGGCCCCGAACGCATCCGTCTGGCCCCAATGCATTCTCAGTGGAGGCGGATCCACTGAGAATGCATCCGCCTGCCAGCGTTCAGCCTCCGCTCCGCTCAGTGAGCGGACACCTGAACGCTGCTTGCAGCGTTCGGGTGTCCGCCTGGCCGTGCGGAGGCGAGCGGATCCGTCCAGACTTACAATGTAAGTCAATGGGGACGGATCCGCTTGAAGATGACACAATATGGCTCAATCTTCAAGCGGATCCGTTCCCCATTGACTTTCAATGTAAAGTCTGAACGGATCCGCTCAGACAACTTTCACACTTAGAAAATTTTCTAAGTTTTAATGCAGACGCATCGGTTCTGAACGGATGCGAACGTCTGCATTATCGGAGCGGATCCGTCTGATGAAACATCAGACGGATCCGCTCCGAACGCTAGTGTGAAAGTAGCCTTAGCTGCTTTTTTCTTGCCATAATACTAATTCTAACAGTCTATTCAGTAGGACTATCAGCTGTGTATCCACCTGACTTCTCCTCAACGCCACTGATGGTCCCAACCCCATTTATAAGGCAAGAAATCCCACTTATTAAACCTGACAGGGCACACCTGTAAAGTGAAAACCATTTCAGGTGACTACCTCTTGAAGCTCATCAAGAGCATGCCAAGAGTGTGCAAAGCAGTAATCAAAGCAAAAGGTGGCTACTTTGAAGAACCTAGAATATGACATATTTTCAGTTGTTTCACACTTGTTTGTTATGTATATAATTCCACATGTGTTAATTCATAGTTTTGATGCCTTCAGTGTGAATCTACAATTTTCATAGTCATGAAAATAAAGAAAACTCTTTGAATGAGAAGGTGTGTCCAAACTTTTGGTCTGTACTGTATATATTATAATTATGAATATATAATTTGAACCTCATGCAGCAGGTGTGCCTCAAGGATATGAATCCTTATCACGTCATGGCTTATCCATGAAACAATCTTGTTCCCTCCAGACAGACATGTAATAACTTTTAAATACAATGTCCGTTCATGTTCACAATTATTTTTATATAAACTGAACTTGCCATGAACTCATCTTGGCTTCCTCAGCCACATAATAGAACTTTGGTTCAGGCTGATTTTATTCTTAAAGGCAATGAGATGAGCATTCATTTTGATTATAATGTCATTAGATAATATTGTATACGTATGAAAATGCACAACAGTGGGAATGCCTGAACTGAAACATAAATGAGAGATCACCTATTCATTATTTTCGTATTCCCTTAGCGGCAGCCTTCTTGGAGTTGATTTCTGATTTCCTCTTCTGCCTTTTTGTTGCTTAGGAGTAAGCTGCTTATCCCAGGATTCAATTGGAGGGAGGAATGGCAGTCCAGCGAGATCTTGAACAGGGTCCCAGTCCTGAATGTCAAGTGGGCCAATATTCAGATGATCATAAACTGTATCCAGATCTAGGTAAGAAGTGATGGATATCCTGCGGCCCTTAAACACAAAGGAAAGTCTAAATGGGAATGTCCACCTGTAAGGAATGTTCTTTCCCCTAAGCCAATCTGTTTACTGCTTGAGGGCTTTTCTTTTCTTGAGGGTAGATTGAGCAAGGTCTTGGAAGACTAGGATATCGTGACCATCCCATTTAACAGCTTATAAATCTCTAGCTTTAGTGAGGACGGCTTCTTTCACAGGAAAGTTCAATAATTTACAGATAACATCTCTGGGAGGTGCTGAAGGAGCTGGCTTAGGTTTCAGAGCTCTGTGGGCTCTTTCTAGCAGGACTTCATGCACCAAATCAGGGCCCAGAAGGGACAGGCATATCTTCACTATTGTATTAGGAATATCTCCCTGAGCAACCGTTTCTGGTATACTTCTGAAGCGCAGGTTATTGCGCATTACGCGGTTTTCCTGGTCCTCAAATGCATTGTATATAGAATTCAGATTTATTTGTACTGCCTGTATCTTTTGTACGACAGCTGCTTGGTGTTCTAACAGGGCAGTCTGTGAGTCGTCCAGCATCTCGACTCTGCGTCCTATGTGGCGGACATCTTGTTTTATAGCACCTATATCATCGATAAGCGGTTCTAAAGCAGAAGCCAGAGAAGAGGTCAGGATGTCTCTCAGGTAGGAGCAGGATATCGGGCGGGTATCGGGTTCATCGTCACCTCCTTGTGCTCCATGAGGGGTCTCTGCTTGCTTTCCGCCTGGCTGATTGTGGAGACAACGGCGCCATCTTAGCTTCTCTGTTCACATAAGTGGAGGCAGCCTTCTTTATAAATTTTTTTATGTCGCCACTGTTAATAGACGATTTGGAGTGTCCAGCGGGTTCTCCTGTTTTAGGGCCTCCGATCTTCACCAGACAGGCAGGAATACAGGCTGAAAGGGCACTTTTTCAAATGGAGCTCCTGCTTCACACCGCCATTTGGCTCAGATGCCGGCTCCGCCCCCTTCAGTTCCAGTTATTTATAATAACTGACTCCTCTTTATTTCTACACCTCATTTTCACCCAAGGGTGTTGGCGAACCTCAGGGACCCTGCCTTCCCTGCACCTAAAACTATACCACCAAGGGCACCTCAACCAACATTTGGCAGGAGATCCCCCAACACCAGAGTATGCCCCGTCGGAATCCGCTGCTGTCCTTCCCGTCACTGCACGACGGCTCAGGAAGCTGCAGAAATGTCAGTACCAACTAATACCTGCGGTCCCGGTCACTGCATGTGCAACAAACATGAACAAGACGAGTTACAAACTGGTACAGAAGGAGAGAGGACCCTGCCCATGAGAGCTTACTATCTGCCTAAAAGGGATGGGAGAAGGACACAGTAGGTGAGGGTAAAGCTGGTCATGGTGGTATAGTGGTAGCAGGGTTACTGTAGGTTGTCGGCTTTTCTGAAGAGGTGGGTTTTTAGGTTTCTCTTGGAGGTTTCCACAGTAGGCGAGAGTCTGATAGGTTGCTGTAGAGCGTTCCAGAGTACGGGAATTGGAAATAACAGAAGAGTAGAGAAGGAGGTCTTTTGAGGATCAGAGATTAAGTGTGGGAAGGTACCAGGAGATCAGGTCACAGATGTATGGAGGGAACAGGTTGTGGACTGCATTGTATGTCAAAGTAAGTGTTTTGTACTGGATTCTCGGGACAATGGAGAGCCAGTGAAGGGATTGAGAAATGCACCAATCCGAGAAAAATTGGTGGAAAGGAAATGGATGTGTAGTTTAAAGGACATATCCGAATTAAAAAAGGGAAGAGGACTGAATAGAGGGACTGTGGGGACTATAGACTGAAGCTTTATCTGATGTTGTCTATCTTTTGTCTGAAGTATGTGACAAGTAAGTCCTCAGCTGAGAAAAGATGTAAGGGTGGGGGCACGGGAGGATGTGGAAGATAGTTAAAATTGTTAAATAGTTGTTTAGGATTGTAAGACAGGGAAGATATGAGAGATGTGAAGTCGGCCTGTTTTACAGCAGTGAGTACAGATTTGAAGTTGACGAGGGATTGTTTGTATGTGACAAAATGCTTCTCAGAATGGGATTTCTTCCATCACAGCTCTGCAACCTTGGAAGCTTGTCTCAGCTCTTTAGTCAGACTGGTGTGCCAGGGTTGTCTGATGACTTTTCAGGTTTTGTTATGTATGAGGGGGTGACTGAGTCCAAGCTGTAGTTATTGTGGTGTTAGACAAAGTGTAACCAGCATTTGTATTATGGAGGAAACACATGGTACAGAGTGTCAGAAGAGAGTAAGAGAGCAAGCGAAAGTCAAGATGTTTAAGGTTCCTGCAAGAAGGTGTACCAATTTGTGACCGGGCGGGGGGGGGGGGGGGGGGCAGGCAGCTTTGCATCCTAACACATTGGGTGGGACAACCTCTTTAATAGATGCAATGCAAAGCATGGATGCCAGTGATGATATTCTGTATTTACAGGCATTACCGCTGTCATGTAGAGAGATACTGGTGGTGGAGGATTTAAATGGGTTGTCCAGGTTTTCAAGTTATCCTCTCCACACCATAGGTCATAACTATATGATTAGTGGGGTCTGATTCTGCGACCCCCACTGATCCCAGGAACGGGTCCTGTTTCCCCTTTTTGATGGTGTGGCAGGCTACACATATGCCCTGCTGCTCCATTTATTCTCTTTGGGACCACTGAAAATAGCCAGCGCTGTACTCCGCCATCTCCAGTGACCCCATAGAGAATGGAAGGAGAGGCAGGGCATATGCTCGACCTGCCACTCAATTAATAAGGGGGATCAGTGGTGGCTCTAGCGTTCAGACCCCATGGATCACTTAGTTATCTCCGATCCTGTGGTTAGAGGATAACTAGAAAAGTGGACACATGTCCTTTAACAGGCGAGCATTTCTATTTTAGTTTGACACATTTTTGAGACAGATTTTTTATTTATTTACTTTTTTTACAACCAAAGAAAACCTTTAAGGATAGGGAATGTGAAAAGGTTCAACAGCTATGACACGACAGGTGATAAGTGTCTCATTGATGAGAGTCTGACTGCTGGGACCCCCATGATCAAGGGAACTTGGTCTTAAGACCCTTGTGTACATAAAGTAGATTGGTGGTAATTAGAGATTAGCAAATTTTTCAAAAATTTTATTTGCCGGTTTGCCGAATCTTTCGGGAAAAATTTGGTTCGATGGCACCGATGGCTAGGAAGACAGCACTAAATCATCTGGGGCACTCTCTATTGCAGGGAACACCAGCCAGATGGAAGTTGAGGTGCCCGTGATGGTGTAAGGTGCTTTTGCGGCTGGGCCCCTGTGTTGTTCGTGACGCCAGCACCGTAAGTAGAGATGTCCCGAACTATTCGCCGGCGAACGCGCTTGTTCGCGTTCGCCGAGGGCGAACATATGCAATGTTCGGTCCGCCCCCTATATGTCATCATTGACCAAATTTTGACCCTGTACCTCACAGTCAGCAGACACATTCCAGCCAATCAGCATACCCTCCCTCCCAGACCCTCCCACCTCCTAAAAAAGAGCAAGGACGGCAGCCCTCTTAGATTAATTCTGAAGCTGCAGTGATAGTTAGAGCAGGGAGAGTGCTGCTGCTGCTGAATTAATAGGGAAATTGTTAGCTAGGCCAGTGTTCTGTGTCCACTCCAGTCCTCAAAGACTCATCTGCTGTAAGGACAGCGTACTGACAACACCCCAAAAAGCCCTTTTTAGGGCTGGTACATCAGTCTGCTTTTATTTATTTTTTCTATATATATACTGCAGTTGCCTGCCCGTGTGTGAGAGGCTACAGGCCCACAGACTGTACTGTGTGCACACTACTCATATAGGGTGGCACAGTACCTTGCAGATAAAAATGTCATTTAATTTTTCCTCTGTAATATAATTGCAGTTGCCTGCCAGTGAGTGTCAGGCCCACTGACTGTACTGTGCCCACTGCCCACCACTCATATAGGGTGGCACAGTACCTTGCAGATAAAAGTCATTTAATTTTTCCTCTGTAATATAGTTGCAGTTGCCTGCCAGTGAGTGTCATGCCCACAGACTGTACTGTGCCCACTGCCCACCACTCATATAAGGTGGTACAGCATCTCGCTATTAAAAAAGTCATTTAATTTTTCATCTGTAATATAATTGCAGTTGTCTGCCCGTGTGTGAGAGGCCACAGGCCCACAGACTGTACTGTGTGCACACCACTCATATAGGGTGGCACAGTACCTTGCAGATAAAAATGTCTGTAACAGACCGTTTCAGCAGACAAGGGGTTAAAATCCGTTTAGGCGATAAGCCCCTTTCTGAGAGACAGGCACAGCTACCGCAGAACACCAACTCCCGAACTGGATACAAAATAGCACTCCAAACTGGAACCTCACAAATAGCTGCTAGCAGACGAACAGGAATCAGCTTACACTCCTGGCAATCAGTCTCCCACAGCATACAGCGGATCCCCCCAATAACGAGACGAGGCTCCGTGTTGAGGGTCAAGCAGTGGTCTGAGGTGCTGGCACACCCAGCCTGGTTTTTATTAGAGTTGTTGCAAATACAGGTCCGCCCACAGGGAGGTATAAAACAACCAATCACATATCAGTTACATCCCACATATTCCCTCCCCTTATCCTGAGAGGAAACTCAATTACACATACAGTTAAAACATACTTTCTACCCAACTTTCATAACTCTAAAACCATACATCACATTTACATAAAAATTACATATTCACAATCAATCCATTCAGGGGAACAACATATTAAAAAATGGCATGAATCAGGCCAGGGGTTCAAAAGTTAGTAAAGTATCTTTTGGGCCCTGGCTGGCACATGGCTTATCCGGCTCAAACCGTTTCCACAGAGGCTTCTGTCCTGGAGACAATGGGAAATTAATCCAATTATATCCAGGGATAGAGGCAGACTCCATTGAGCACATGGTTTCAAAAAGACATAAAACTACACAATGCCACAATTATTACATAAAACATATACATGCAACATATCCCCACAATGCATCATGGTTTCCTCCTCTCCACCCGAGGAGTAATTCAATTATCTCTCAGGACAAAGGGAAATCGCAAATACACATGTGCGGACAACAGGACAGAAATCACCATTTAAACATACAATGTTACAACCCTTTTCAATACAGACATTTAACATCCCAAAATGGCACGCATTAGACCAGGAGTTCAAGTTAGTTCAAGTCCTTTGTGAACAAATGAGGCCTGGCTGATGAGAGGGCCCATAATCCTGGGGCAAGAGGCCAGCAGTCAGGCCCCTCCAAAACCCAGTGGCGAGGTTGGTTTCGCCACAATGTCATTTAATTTTTTCTCTGTAATATGATTGCAGTTGCCTGCCAGTGTGTGTCATGCCCACAGACTGTACTGTGACCACTGCCCACCACTCATATAAGGTGGTACAGCATCTCGCTATTAAAAAAGTCATTAAATTTTTCCTCTGTAATATAATTGCAGTTGCCTGCCAGTGTGTCAGGCCCACAGACTGTACTGTGCCCACTGCCCACCACTCATATATAGTGGCACAGCACCTTGCAGATAAAAGTCATTTAATTTTTCCTCTGTAATATAATTGCAGTTGCCTGCCAGTGTGTCAGGCCCACACAGACTGTACTGTGCCCACTGCCCACCACTCATATAGGGTGTCACAGTACCTTGCACGCATAGTACCACAGGGGCCATCGTGGTCGTGGTGCTGTGATTTCCTTTGGCCCTAGAATAATGCCCAGTGTTTAGAGGCCACGTTCCCTGAACTCGAAAAATTCTGAGGATATAGTTGACTGGCTTACACAGGACACCCAATCTTCTACAGCTTCCGCTCGTAACCTTGACGCACCATCCTCCTCCAGCTCAGCTTCGGGCACCTCTCAAGTTACCACTCGCCCGCCCGCCGCCACCACCGACACTAGCACCACAGCCGCTTCACTTGATCTGTCAGAGGAGTTATTTACACATCAGTTGGAAGAAATGAGTGATGCGCAACCACTATTGCCAGAGGATGGAGATAACAGGGATATGTCTCAGTCAGGCAGCATTACACACATGGCCGTACAGTGTGATGATGATGATGTTGTACCCGCTGCTGCTTCCTTTGCTGAGTTGTCAGATACAAGTGAAGCGGTTGATGATGACGATGTGTCCGTGGATGTCACGTGGGTGCCCGCTCGAAGAGAAGAAGAACAGGGGGAAAGTTCAGATGGGGAGACAGAGAGGAGGAGGAGACGAGTTGGAAGCAGGGGGAGGTCGTTGCAAGGAGCTAGTGGCACAGTCAGACAGCATGTATCGGCACCCGGGGTCAGTCAGACAGCACGCCAATCAACGCATGCTGTTGCCACCACCAGAATGCCGTCATTGCAAAGCTCAGCAGTGTGGCATTTTTTTTGTGTGTCTGCCTCTGATAACAGCGATGCCATTTGCAACCTGAGCCAAAAGAAACTAAGTTGTGGGAAGTTAAACACCCACCTAGGTACAACTGCTTTGCGAAGGCACATGATCTCACATCACAAACGCCTATGGGATCAACCTGTAAAAGCCAATCCCCAACCTGTACTCTATTGTGGAAAAGGAAGTCATGGCATGTCTGGCACACAGTGTTGGTCCAAGGGTCCATCTGACCACTGATACCTGGTCTGCAAAGCACGGTCAGGGCAGGTATATCACGTACACTGCGCATTTGGTAAACCTGCTGACGTCTGCCAAGCATGGAATGCGTGGCTCTGCAGAGGAGTTGGTGACACCACCATGACTTGCAGGCAGGCCTGCTGCCACCTCCTCTACTCCTCCTACTCCATCCTCTTCGCTAACCTCCTCGGTTGAGTCCTCTTCTGCTGCTGCGTCTTGCTCCACATCAACTGCACCTCCCCAGCTCCCCAGGGGCTAGTCCACATCCCGGATACGACAGTGTCACGCCGTCTTGGGGTTGACTTGCCTGAAAGCAGAGAGTCACACCGGACCAGCACTCCTGTCCTCCCTGAACGCACAGGTGGATCAGTGGCTGACCCCGCACAAACTGGAGATCGGCAAACTGGTGTGTGACAACGGAAGCAATTTGTTGGCGGCATTGAATTTGGGCAAGTTGACACATGTGCCGTGCATGGCACATGTGTTGAATCTTATCGTACAACGCTTTGTGCATAAATACTTAGGCTTACAGGACGTCCTCAAGCAGGCCAGGAAGGTGTGTGGCCATTTCAGGCGTTCCTACACGGCCAAGGTGCACTTTTCCGATATTCAGCTGCGAAACAACATGCCAGTGAGGCGCTTGATTTGCGACAGCCCGACACGTTGGAATTCAACACTCCTAATGTTCGACTGCCTGCTCCAACAAGAAAAAGCAGTCAATGAGTATTTGTATGACCGGGGTGCTAGGACAGCCTCTGCGGAGCTGGGTATTTTTTTTGCCACGTTACTGGACGCTCATGCGCAATGCCTGTAGGCTCATGCGTCCTTTTGAGGAGCTGACAAACCTAGTCAGTCGCACCAAAGGCACCATCAGCGACCTCCTCCCATTTGTTTTCTTCCTGGAGCGTGCCCTGCGAAGAGTGCTGGATCAGGCTGTAGATGAGCGTGAAGAGGAAGAGTTGTGGTCACCATCACCTCCATAAACAGCTTTATCATCATTGTTTGCTGTACCTGCGGCAACGCTGGAAGAGGAGTCTGAGGAAGAGGAGTCAGGAATGTGGTTTTGAGGAGGACAACTCTTTGCGGTTGTTTGCGGTGCGTTAAATGGGGAGTTTGGTCTGTCAGAGTTTGGTCTGTCACTGTGAAGCGGGCGCAACCCTTACACTATCTGATCGATACAACATCATACCTGATCGTATACACACACTGGATGTTTTAAAGCACGTTATTCCAAACAATTTAGGAATGTTAGGTGATTTATCCCCTTTATGGATTAAAACCTGACTCTGCGTCAACTACGTAATTTTCCATGGGAGTTTTGCCATGGATCCCCCTCCGGCATGCCACAGTCCAGGTGTTAGTCCCCTTGAAACAACTTTTCCATCACTATTGTGGCCATAAAGAGTCCCTTTGGGTTTTAAAATTCGCCTGCCTATTGAAGTCTATGGTGGTTCGCGAACATTTGAGTAAATTCGCGTTCGCCGTTCGCGAACAGAAAATTTTATGTTCGCGACATCTCTAACCGTAAGGTGCAAATATTGAGTGTAGCAGTAGAAATGATGAGGAGTCAGTGGTAATCAAACAGTTGAACATTTACTGAATCAATTGTCTCCAGGTAGTCAGTACAGATACGGTTCATTTGTATGGCATGAGTGATGACTCAGAAATAGATTTAGTAGTATTCCTTTTATCAGGTTTAGGCAATTGTCAGTTAGGGAGTTCTCTAATACTTTAGCTTTACAGGCGAAGAATAATTCGATTTATTTTAAGTAGAGATGGGAAGGGGGGATTCGTCGAATCAACGAATCCCTCGAATCTTGCTGGATTCATGGGATTCGTGGACTCGAATCCCGACGTAATTTGCCTGAAACGAATCCGACGAATCCGGTGGGAGGGATGGGAGGCGGAGCTGGGGGCCAGTGCGTTCACTGTGCTCCGGCCCCTCCGCTCCAGTAGTTATAAAATGTGTAATTGTGATTAATAATCATGCTGCCCCCTCTGTCTGTAGTATTACATTCAATAAATCTTACTTACAGGGCTACTATCTTAATTCAGGACGGCCTGGCAGACGAGCGGCAGCGTCACTGACTGACGTCACCTGTCTGAGCCGCCTGCTTTATGAATGAAGCAGGCGGCTCAGGCAGGTGACGTCAGTCAGTGACGCTGCCGCTCGTCTGCCCGGCCGGCCTGTTACGATAGCAGTAGCCCTGTAAGTAAGATTTATTGAATGTAATACTACAGACAGAGGGAACAGCATGATTATTAATCACAATTACACATTTTATAACTACTGGAGCGGCAATGGGGGGGGGGGGTCTGTGGATGGCACTGTTATAGGGTGGGGGGGTCTGTGGATGGCACTGTTATGGGGTGGGGGGGGTCTGTGGATGGCACTGTTATAGGGTGGGGGGGGTCTGTGGATGGCACTGTTATGGGGTGGGGGGGGTCTGTGGATGGCACTGTTATGGGGTGGGGGGGGGTCTGTGGATGGCACTGTTATGGGGTGAGGGGGGGTCTGTGGATGGCACTGTTATAGGGTGGGGGGGTCTGTGGATGGCACTGTTATGGGGTGGGGGGGTCTGTGGATGGCACTGTTATAGGGTGGGGGGGTCTGTGGGTGGCACTGTTATAGGATGGGGGGGTCTGTGGATGGCACTGTTATAGGGTGGGGGGGGTCTGTGGATGGCACTGTTATGGGGTGGGGGGGTCTGTGGATGGCACTGTTATAGGATGGGGGGGTCTGTGGATGGCACTGTTATAGGATGGGGGGTCTGTGGATGGCACTGTTATAGGATGGGGGGGTCTGTGGATGGCACTGTTATAGGATGGGGGGGTCTGTGGATGGCACTGTTATGGGGTGGGGGGGTCTGTGGAATGCACTGTTATGGGGTGGGGGGGTCTGTGAATGCCAGGGGGAGAGGTGAGAGGCACTATGATACTACTGGCACATTGGGGGGAGGCACTATGATACGGGCACATTATGGGGGGAGATGGCACTATGATACGGGCACATTATGGGGGGAGGTGGCACTATGATACAGGCACATTATGGGGGGAGGTGGCACTATGATACGGGCACATTATGGGGGGAGGTGGCACTATGATACGGGCACATTGGGGGGGGGATGGCACTATGATACCGGCACATGGGTGGAGGAGAGAGGCACTCCGCACTTGATACTGGGACATGATTAGGGGGGCATCTATGGGGACACTTACTGGCACATTATTGGGTGGCACTGTGGGGCCACTTCTTATTGGCACATTATTGGGGGGCACTATGGGGGCATCTACTGAGGCCACAAAGAAGGGGTATTTTATATGGGGGGCTCTGTGGGGTACTAGTATTATCAGGGGTATTATCTGTTTCTGCAGTATAGTATTGGGGAGCACAGCGGCACAGTATTGGGGGTGTTAGGATGATTTGTCCAGAAGATGGGAGGATGATGGAAAAGTAGTAAACTAAGATTTTTTTTTTTTTGTCAAGCTGCAGAGACGAAAAATGGCTGAAAACTGGTGGTCTGTTCTGAAGGTCTGAAATGAGAAGATGAGGAAAGAGAACATCTACAAGAGACGTCACTGGATGTAAGAGGTATGTGGCTGTATTACCCTGTATGTTTTGTAGTGATAGGAGCAGGGGTCATCGCGGTCATATAGGGTGCGACCGTGACTGGGAGGTGGAGGTTCAGACAAACTGACGCGGTCTGACTTTGTTTCTTACACCGTGCGTTCACACAATTATGTACAGGATTCGTAGGATTCGAGATTCGAAAGATTCGATATATTCGAGAACCTTTTCGGATTCGGTTTCGAAAAAAATTGGATTCGTCCCACCTCTAATTTTAAGTCCACTTTCTATAGCACTCAGGTACTAAATATACTGTTTTCTACTTATCTTGAGCTATCCAATAAGGGAGTTTCTCCCTTGTGGCAGGCAAACTCTCTGTGACATTATTTGCAGGATGCTCTCCTGATGTATGCAGGCTCACTATATCCCGGAAGGCTTCTAGTGAATAAGGATAATTATGGCCTTTATTCATCCAGTTGTGTCCAGGTACTCGGAAAGTTACTCTTAGTCACTTGTACTTGTGAAGTCCATATGTCAGACTCAGCTCTAACATTCACTAGGCTTGCTTTATATTTAGATGTAGACTTACTGTCCAGTGCTAATCTGCTGTAACTACTCTTAGTTTGTCCTCTCCAGGATTGATCAGGTCCTGGAAGAAAGAAATTGCAGCCACATTGTGGATAAGGCCTGTTTCTCTCCTCCATCAACTTACTTCTATTCTCTCTGACTCTCACACTGACTAACTACTTCCTTTCTGTTCTGTCTAAGTAATGACAGCACCACCTAGGGGTGAATAGATGTAATGACAATGCCAGCCTGATAAATAGGAAATACCATACATTGCAAATGCATTCGATAAATAGGCAGCTGTTTAAAGTGTCCCTTTACACACATATGTGGGAAACTGCACATATGCCTTCACTCGGTCAGCAATTGCTCAATAAACCATCAGTATTGCTAATGCCCCAAAAAAACTGAAGTGGATCTAAAACAGAGATGACCCTTGAATGGAAGATTTGCATGTCTTCTGTGTTTTGTACCCACTTCTGCTTTTGGCTACCAAATCATAAGCCAATTCTGATGGGACCATACAGGCCTTACAGCTGCTACTCAGACAGGATCCGTTGTGCGTCTCATTTTTCCTTACCTCTGACAGATCAGAAGAGGGGTCAAATAAATCATGATGTCAGCCAGGCCGAAAGGCAAAATAGTGGCCCAGTCATGAAGTGGGTAGGATGGGAACAGCATAAGAAGTCCACAGAGTGGACCTATGATATAGTGGTGAGGTAGAAGCAGCATGGGGAGACCACAGAGTGGCCAAATGACAGAGTTTGTAGGTGGTGGCAGCAACATGAGGAGACCCCAGAGTAGTACAAACGACAAGAGATTGTGGAGGTGGCAGCAGCATGACGAGGCCACAGAGTGGCAGGGAGACAAAGTGTGGAGGTGTCAGCAGCATGAGGAGGCCAGAGTATCACAACAACGAGAGATTGTGGAGGTGTCAGCAGCTTGAGGAGGCCACAGAGTAGTGCACAAAGTGTGGAGGTGTCAGCAGCATGATGAGATCAGAGTAGCATGACGATGAAAGATTGTGGTGGTGTCAGAAGCATGAGGAGGCCACAGAGTAGCACAACGACGAGAGATTGTGGAGGTGGCAGCAGCATGAGGAGGCCACAGAGTGGCATGATGACGAGAGATTGTTTAGTTGGCAGCAGTATGAGGAGGCCACCGAGAGGCACAATGACCGAGTCTGGAGGTGGCGGCAGCAGCAGCATCAGGAAAAGGCAACCGAGGGGAACAATGACAGAGTATGGATTTGGCAGCATCAGGAGAAGGCCACCGAATGGCACAATGACTAAGTATGGAGTTGGCAGCATCTGGAGAAGGCCACCGAGTGGCACAATGACTGAGTATGGAGTTGGCAGCATCTGGAGAAGGCCACCGAGTAGCAAAATGACTGAGTATGGAGTTGGCAGCATCTGGAGAAGGCCACCGAGTGGCACAATGACCGAGTATGGAGTTGGTAGCATCAGGAGAAGGCCATCGAGTGGCACAATGACCGAGTATGGAGTTGGCAGCATCAGGAGAAGGCCACCAAGTGGCGCAATGACAGAGTCTGGAGGTGGCAGCAGTATGAGGAGGCCAACGAGTGGCACAATGACCGAGGCTGGAGTTGTCAGCAGTATGAGGAGGCCATCAAGTGGCACAATGATCGAGCCTGCAGGTGGTGGCAGCAGCATCAGGAGAAGGCCACCGAGTGGCACAATGACCAAGTGTGGACTTGGCAGCATTAGAAGAAGGCCACCGAGTGGCACAATGACCGAGTCTGTAGTTCGCAGCAGTATGAGGAGGCCACCGAGTGGCACAATGACCGAGTCTGGATGTGGCAGCAGCAGCAGTATCAGGAGAAGGCCACCGAGTGGCACAATGACCGAAAATGGAGTTGGCAGCATCAGGAGAAGGCCACCGAGTGGCAAAATGACAGAGACTAATTAGGGAGCTTTCCACTTATTTTTCCATCCTGGTTATCAACACATGTGATGAATGGTAGATTTTCTACCAGGAACCGGAAGTGATGTTTTTCGTTCCTCTGTTAAAAGCACACCATCCTTATTCCCAGTAGCCATATATTCTTTTAAGCATTTTCCCATGTGTCAATATTTGCCCTAATTATTAGAGTATATAAGGTCAGGATGTACAACACACTCTTCCCCTGAGAAAGCACGGCGAAACGCATGTCGTGGTCAGGACAACACCGGTCAGTATCATTTTTATGCACTATTCTTGTAAGTACTGTTCATTTACATGCACTTTGCATTTTTTTTAGCTGTTTCTTTTTAGATAGATAGCCTTGGTCATCTATTTATTATTGCGTGATAGACAATGGTACTATACTATCTGGGATTTATACTATGTCCTTGTCTTCTTTGTTAATTTAGCAGGTGTGAGGTATCTATATCACAAGAAATTTAGCTACACAAGTTTTGCATCTGATTATGTATGACACTTGATATGTAGTCCTATTTGACTCCTGTGTTTGTTTGCTGCTTGGATTCTTTTTTAACCATTTTTGTATATGTGAGAAATAAAGTAATTATTTATATACAGTATGCTGTGTGTCTATATTTGGGGGTTGTGATCCATATCGGTTACCCACAGCAATTAATTTGTCAGGAGCTGTATAGGTTTTTGGTGTTGGTTTACCTGCAAGAATAGTGTGCTCTTTGTTTTTGCAGAGGTTTATTTACAGTATATTCTATAACAGTGGATTATCTGGCCCGGGAAGCTTCGGGGAAAACTCAGGCTGAAGCTATTTTTAATTGAGGCAGCAATATTACACAGGATTTGGAACAAAGAACATACGAGAAATAAAGGTGAATTTTAAAAATCTTTTACACAAGTGTTTGAAGATTTGGTGGAATAAGACCTCTATGGAGCAATACATAGTAAGAAATTTAATTCCACGTGTGAAGATTCCAAATGTTCTAAGAAATTAACATATTATCCATTATACACATTCCAGTGCGAACTTGGTGAAATCCTTGAGAGAGCGGTTGTGAAAGGGGCGATTAGCCTGAAGAAGCAGAAATGTTTACTAGTGGAGCATCTAACAGTGGCGACATTCTATATGTTGCCAAAAAGAAAAAAAGAATGAGAATATTCCACCTGGTCATCCTATTGTATCAGGTAGGAATAATATGTGTGAACCGATTTGCAAATTGGTTGATTATACTGTATATAAAAGTATATATATAAAATGTTCAGGGTAATCAGCGCCTGTATACCGTACTTACAAGCGCTCGTAGCAGAGAGGAGAGAGGAGGCAGCCCAGAGGACGGGCGCTGGCAGCGTGAGTCACTACGTCTTGCGCCCACGCCGCTTGCTTCATTCATAAAGTCGGCGGCGCAGGCACGTGACGTAGTGACTCACGCTGCCAGCACCCTTCCTCCCGGCCTGCCTCCTCCCTCCTCTCTGCTACGAGCGCTTGTAAGTAATACAGGCGCTGATTACCCTGAACTATATTAACAAAGCCTACAAATATAGATAAGATTATATACAGTGAGCCGGGCCCGTGTAGTAGAATACAGTCACTGCACGGGCCCCGCTGTCATTATAAAAGCAGATGCCGGCCCCCAGCCTCTCCTCCCTCTCAGCTCATACACCGCGGCACGGTATCGCGGCGCAGCGTATCATTGAAAATTCGGAAAAATGCTGAATTCGCCCCATAAGACGCACTGCTATTTTCCCCCCCTTTTGGGGGGAAAAGTGCGTCTTATAGGGCGAAAAATACGGTACACTATAAAAAAAATACTATAGCACTATATTAGCTAAATTGCAGTCTATATGTGTATTTTACGAATATTCGCTATATTGCTATAACTTCATTTTTTAGAATATGACGAATGTTCTAAAAAAAAAGTTATAGCAATTTAGCGAATATATTCGTTATTTAGAATATTTGTCTTTTTTTTTTTTTTATCTGTACTGTTATTCCACTTTGGCATACTCCTCACTGACAAGCGTCCCCGTCACCATGGGAACGCCTGTCGGTTAGAATATACCATCGGATCTGAGTTTTCATGATCTCAGGGGAAACTCAGATCCGATGGTATTTTCTAACCCATAGGCGTTCCCATGGTGACGAGGACGCTTTTCGGGGAGGAGTATGCGAACAACTGTACAGATTGGAAAAAAGGCAAATATTCTAAATAACGAATATATTCACTATATTGCTATATATTTGTTTTTTACAATATTCGTCATTTTTTTTCCATATGACTTGTTGGTTGTGGGTCAATGACTCATTGACCCACAAGAAAGAAGCAGGAAGGAATCATGTTTTCAGATGTTAAAAAATGACGAATATTCGATATAGCGAATATATAGCACTATATTCGAAATATTTGCGAATTAGCGAAGTTGCGATATTGGCGATTAATATTCGCTATTCGAATATTCGTGTTTAACACTATCACCCACCTCATGTGACAAGGAACATACCAAGGGGCGAAATGTTGCGAACAAGACCCAACTGTTCGGATAGTGCTGCAGTTATGAGGGAAGCAGATAATATCGGTAGCAGATTGCTTCGAGAAATTATGCTCTATATAGGAGGCCAAACAATGGGCTCTCTCTTTAGACAGGAAGAAATTAATATTTCCCCAAAAGGCAGTTTCAGATGGGAAAATAACAAAAAAAGATAAAAAAGGGAAGCCAGCAACTTTTGTGACAGGTTACAGAAAGGAATACGCGGAGATTTGTAATATCATACAGCGACATCTCCATGTATTAAACTTTGACCCGGAGTGGAAAGGGATAGTCAATGAGGGGGTTAAATGTGTGGCCCGCAGAGCCACAACCATAGGACAAAAATCAGCCCCAGTCTTTTCCAGGAACGATCAGCAACTCCACCTATAAAGGGAGCTACAAATGTGGTAGTAACAGATGTATCTGCTGTAAATACATGTCAGTGTGTCAACATGTGACATCTACTGTGAATGGCAAGAATTACACCATAAAACAATATCTGAACTAACACAGATTATGCCATTTATTGAATCACCTGCAGAGATTGTCTTCTACAACATGTAGGTTGCACTAAAAAACTAATAAAAAGCAGAATACGCAAACATTTATCAGATATAACCATATTATGAAACTCCCAATGTATCTGCAGCCACTTTGCCACTGTGCACAAAGGAGATACAAGAGAATTTTCTGTTCAGGGAGTGGAAAGGGTTACTCTTCCCATTAGAGGAGGAGATCACAAAAGAAAACTCCGAAGCCGGGAGGCATATTGGATGTTTGAATTAGGAAGTTGCTTTCCCACAGGTCTGAACAGAAAACACGATCTGGTTTTACAATATCGTTAAAAGAACTATTTTTATAGTTTTTCAGTACTTTATACATGTTGTTTTTTTCTTTTTGAAGCATTGGGTGTTGGATGTTGGTGTCTGATTAGTTCTCCTCCTCTTTTGAGCATGTGATGCCGAAGTTTTGATTACCTGGTGCACCACATGCTTAAAGAGAGGTGAACATTCACTTTTCTGTATGTCATGAGTATGGACCGAGATTGTGGAGTCCGAAACGCGTAAACATCTTGGATCTTGCATGCGATTCGTGTTTGGATAACAGTTTTTTATTGTTATTAATAAAACTGCAAGTTTTTATGGGAAGCTGGACCTCAAGTTTTTTCTTTGGATTACGTTTGTACACTGGACTGGGCCCGTGCTTCCGTGAAAGCAACAAGGTGAGAGCTGTTTTATATATATTTGGAACACATTATATATTAGTACAATATATCATCCAATGCCTTAACTTCTGAATCTTTGTGTAAGAATTTTGCATCGGTTGTATGGACCTCAATTATTTTTAGACAGAGAAAAACATTTATCACTGAAAATGTAAAACAATATTAACTTTTAAAAATTTGGTTTTGAAATTTGATGTAACAATTATAGGCATAGTTGAAGACTGAGAGAAGAAGGCTGCGCTCACCTGGATCCAAACTGAAAGCACAGGCGGTGCCAGGAACAAAGGATTGATCCAATAGAAAAAAGTTCACAAAGCCCAGAATACAGAAATATACTGTAAAATCCAGCTTTTATTGTTCCAAGATGTAAAATCCAAATCCAAATAGCAAAAAACGTCTACGCGTTTTGGGTCAGACAGCGACCCTTAATCATGATTAAGGGTCGCTGTCTGACCCGAAACGCGTAGCCTTTTTTTGCGATTTGAATTTGGATTTTACGTCTTGGAACAATAAAAGCTGGATTTTATATTTCTGTAAGCTGGGCTTTGTAAACTTTTTTCAATTGTAGGCATAGATATCAAGGTTGAAATGGGACATATAAGACATGCAAGAGCAGTAATTGTTACATCTTTACCCATCTTCCATTAGAATATTTATTCCGCAAATGTTAATGCAAAAACCATTATCAAAAATGGGTGTGTGTATTGGAGCCTAGTTTTCCATCTGTTGTGTGTGTACCACAAGCAGTGGCGCACCGACAGGGGTGGTTCAGCAGGTTTGGACCCCCCCTAGAACAACCAGCAAATATTATTAATTTTTTATTCCTTAGGGTCGCACTGCCGATCACCACAGGCGGCGCGGCCCTGGTTCTAGTTGCCGGTGGCGGTGGGGGGGGCAGTAGGAGATGATCACTTCCATTGTGGAAGCGCTCATCTCCATAGTCATCTGTATCGCCGTCCTCAGGACAGCGATACAGATGGCTGTGCTGCGGCGGGGCAGGGGAGGGAGAGGCGTCTCCCTTCACTGTTCTTCTAATACGCCGCAGGCACTGATGCCTACAGCCTATCAGAGGCCAGCTCAGGCGGCGCGATGACGTCATTATCATCGCGCTATAGGGGAGAGTGGCACTATGGGGCATTATTTGGGGGCATTATGGGGGAGAGGAGCACTATAGTGGCATCTGCTGGGGGCACTAAGAAGGGGCATTTTTTACTGGCATAATATGGGGGACACTACAGGGGAGAGAAGCACTATGAGGGCATTTACTGGGGCACTATATAGGGGTATTTTATACTGACATACATTATGGGGACATTAGCTCAACTGCGGGCACTAAGCGGAGTTATTTCATGTACTGTCATATTATAAGGAGAATTATTACTACTAGGCGGTATTATGGGGAGCATTACTACTACTACTGGGGGGCTATGAGGAACATGATTACTAGTATGGGCACTATAGGGGCATTATTACAACAAGTGTGCTCTGGCAGATAATTATTTCTATTGGTGGGATTTGAGGGAGGCACTCTGGCACAGTATCAGCTGGCTCAGTATCAGCTTAGCACAATTATTTTTGGGGGACATTAACCACTACACTATAGAGCTACATGTTAACCTGCACTAAAATAAGTCTTCTACTGAATAGAAAGACTCACTACATCAGAAATTACTATGAGGTTTTTCTGACACAATTTAGCATTCAGCTTTATAGCTGAGTGGATAAGGTCCTTGCCTCTAATGTCCATGGGGTTGGGAGTTCAAATCCCAGCATATACTTTTCAGAGATAGATGCTAAATTACATTTAAATACACTGACTCGCGCACACGCAGTGTTTGGCCGCGCATGCTCGCTCTAACACTAGTAGTCAGGAGTCAGGGCAGGCAGCGAGCAAGCAAAGTCTGTAATTAAAGTCCAAGGTCAGAGGCAGGCGGCAATCAAGCAAAGGTCGTTGAATTGAGAAGCAGAGTCTGATACACACTAAAGCATAAACCTCAAAACACCTTTACACAAGGAACTAGACTGGCTAGTGACCAAGATTGCTCAGGCACCTTCCTGGAGCAGGAAGTGCCTTTAAATACTTCCTACAAGCCAACCATAGGCTGGGGAGTAGTGATGAGCGGCAGGGGCAATATTCGCCGTGAATTGGTGAATTCGCGATCTCCAGTCATTATATTCTAGATTGCGAAAATCGGCAATGTAATATGAGCATATTGCGCGCGCAATACAGACATGGCAAGCTGCTAGAAGTTTCCTGAGACTAGAGAAAATGATTGGCAGCAACTTTCGTGACTGTAAGTATGACTATCAGCATACGGTGTGGTGAGGTTTTTTGCTATTTCCTAGGAAAAAGGAAGGTGTCCCACTAGGAATGGAAGACAGATAGGACTTCAGTGCATGCCTTTTCTGGTATTTTCAAGGAGGAGGAGCAGGAGGAAGGCAGTGACCCCTGGCTCCATGGCATGTTATTAGACTCAAAAGTCACCTCCACATCATCCTGCTGAGACTGAGAGGAGGAGAGAGTCATCTAATCCACTATCTCATCCTCCTTCTCCTCAATGATAATGTTGAGCCTTTTACGACACGAAGGAAAACTGCAGCTGACTACAAGTACTACTACTACTACTACTACTACTACTACTACTACTACTACGATAGTAGGTCATGCCACTATCCACATTCTAGCTCTGGGAGATCAAGGCCTGGCCCTGGGTCTTTTGTTTGGAACCCTTATGTACTCTTGACATTTTTGGGCCTAATGTATACTGTCAAACAACATATGAATTGCTTTTAAGTCTGTTTTCTGGAACATAAAGACCGAGAAGGGCAATAAAATGTCCTTCACTTTATACAAACACACTGAAGACACTTCTACTGACAGTTGACTTTGAAAATAATGCAGTATCAGCACCACTAATAGATTTAGGGCTATGGCCCTATGTGCGTTCAAATATGAAGAATGAGAAAAAAGGTTTTTCAGATTTCGGACTAGTATTTCACATTTTCACTCAGAGATTTAAAACACTACCCTCTGTATTGTAAGGTACACTTATATTGCTCCCCCCTGAGAGTTCAGATGCTTTCTATCCTCTGGATGGTAAACTGCTTGTTGTACAGTTTTGATCTTATTGCCCACCGCAAAAAAACAAAAACAAAAAAAATTAAAACCTTTTATTTCTAATTAAAATGTGAGAAAAAGAAATGGTTCTTCAGCAGCTGCAGTTTGTGTTATAAAGCAGTACTTGCAGCTAGAATGCACTGCCATGCACACCCACCCTCTGCTGATCATTTCTCTCTCCTTGGCTGACAGATTTCCCTGCCTCTCCCTATTCTACACATTTCTTCTTCTTTCTAGCCTTTCCCTTCACTGTCCCTGACACAGAATAGAAGCTTGATTGTGACTGTGCACGTTCCCTTTCTGTCAGAAACTCCATAGACCTAACCACCTTCATTCCCAGCCCAGCACAGAATGACGTTCTGCTCATCCTACTCGGACACCTCGCTGTCTGCTGCAGCACTGATTGGTTCATCGAGGCTGTCTGTCGGCCTGTGAGCAAATTAGAGCAAGTCTCCCCCCACTTCCTCTTAGGGTCATGAGAGCACCCTTCTTCTTCATCCCTCGTGGTTTTTCCCACCGACGTAAAATATGTAAGGGATCGCTCTCTCTCAGGGGTCGGCAATAACAGACTTCTCATCTAACAGGGGTTTTTAAAGCTCAAACAGTGCTTTATTTCTCACACCGCACATCACACTTCCAAGTTTGGTGTCACTTGGCAACATGAAGTCGCAACTTCACCTCACAACTTGTTACATCAACACAAAACAACAAACGTTTGCCCGGTTAGTCGTTTACTATACAGAGGTCTCCCTAACTCTTCTCCAGATTATTGTTCACACTGCGGTATTCATCTTTGGTTACGCAGCCTCCTACGGACCAGTGCAACCCACCAGTCCTCTTGCTGGAATCAGCGAAATACCTTGGGGTAATATGGTCCAGCAGTCCTCCTGCCTTTGACCGTGCAACACCTCTCTTCTTCAGGCGTCACTGGGTCCCCCCAAACTCAGGCTTCCCCAGCCTAGGCCCTCTCCAGGTCTGTTCAATGGGCCTCACTCCTCCTCTCACACTGAGGATTGCTTTATTATCGCACCTGACCTCACCTCAGATCCGGTGATCGTGGGGAAAACACAGCAAATCATAACATAGATCTCCTCTAATAGATAGGAGGCCTGTCACTGCCTCACATACCCTCCCCCTCTGTTCAAACCTGTGGGGTGAACACTTGCACCAACACCGGATGCTCGTGAGGGGGCATCCACATTACCTACAGTTTTCCCTTTGTTCTGCCACATCCAGGCCAGCAGAGCCCGGTTTTGTACCCGACCCCCAGTGTTTTATGGGAGTCAGTCTTCTGTTCAGGTACCTCACTGGCTGTTTACCCAGAGCAGACTTCGGGCCGTGAACCGCCTCTTCTGCTTTCTCAGTTGGAACTGGTTTCAACACATTCTCACCATGTGCGGCCACCAATGATTCCCGATCCCTTCCGTACTTGAGCCTGCTCACATCATGAACCCACCCAGGCGCTCCTTCATCAGCCTGATTCACCTCGTATGTCATGTTACCTTCGTCAACATTGCACATGAGCTCATAATCCATAGAACACTGTGCAAACTGCTTATCTGCATCTGGTTTGTGTGGTACACGCTCTAGCACTGCCACACTTTCCTGCACATTTACCACCTGTGTGCTACCAACATTATCAATCAGCATTTTCAAATTACATACATTTTTTCCAAAAGGCGAGCTGCTTCCCCGATCACAACCTGCAAAGGAAATAGGGTGTTATCATCATTGAATATTTTACAAGACCACCAAATTTTCATTATGCATTTCAAATAACTTCACGTGTTCATTCTGCACATCATCTGCACCATTGTGTTCAATGGTCATTTCACTTTAACCATAGTTTTCCATGTGCATTTCCCTTACAACATTATTTAACCCCTTAAGGACTTAGGGCGTACCGGTACATTCTGTGTAGTTTTGATCACTGCCGCACGACCGGCAGTGATCGGAACAGGGTGCCTGTTGAAATCATTCAGCAGGCATCCTGTGACAATGCCTAGGGGGGTCCTGTGAACCCCCCCGCATTGCCGATCACTACAAACCGCAGGTCAATTCAGACCTGCGGTTTTTAGCGCTTATGCAAGTTTCTGATCCCTGCGGTCCATGACCGCAGGGATCAGAAACCTCAAAGTGCCTATATTTTTGAAGGTTAACCCCCCCTGCAGCCCTCTGTGTTTTTGTGCCTGCGGGCGCAGTGGGGGGAGGATTGCAGGCGGTGCGGGAGGCGGGCGGGAGGCGTGCGGCAGTGTGGGGGGCGGGTGCGCGATCTTTCGCCCGCCCCCCGTTTACTTTCAGGATGGCCGAGCGGTTGAATCAGAGTGTCAGCTCATTGCTGACACTCCGATTCAAACGGCAGACATCTGTGCAGATGTCCGCCGTTTTAACCCCTTCCATGCTGCGGTCCGTAGGGGGGCTGCTGTGCCTTTGTAGCCCCCAGACAGGATTGGGTGACAGAGGGAGGGAGCCCTCCTCCCTCCCCTTCCCGTCTGCTCAGTTGTGGCAGACGGGGAAGGTTCCCATGGCAACAGTCCATGGTGCTGTCCATGGTGCTGAACAGATCTGTGCTAAAGGCAGAGATCTGTTCAGGCAAAGTGTGAGTGAAATACAGTGCAGTACACTATATAGTGTACTGTACTGTATTATACAGACATCAGACCCACTGGATCTTCAAGAACCAAGTGGGTTTGGGTAAAAAAAAAGTTTAAAAAGTAAAAAAAATAGTAAAAAAAAAAAAAAAAAAACATTTTTTCCCGATTAAAAAAAAAAATAATAATTCCCTACACATGTTATATATCACCGCGTCCGTAACGACCCGATATATATAAAACGGTCATGTTACATTTCCCGCACGATGAACGCCATAAAAAATTAAAAATAAAAACTATGATGAAATTGAAATTTTGCTCACCTTACTTCCAAAAAAAGGTAATAAAAGTGATATGTACGTCGTATGTACGCCAAAATAGTACCACTCAAACCGTCGTCTCATCCCGCAAAAAATGAGACCCTACCTAAGATAATCTCCCAAAAACTGAAAAAACTATGGCTCTCAGAATATGGAGACACTAAAACATGATTATTTTTTTTTGTTTCAAAAATTATATTATTGTGTAAAACTTACATAAATAAAAAAAGTATACATATTAGGTATCGCCACGTCCGTATCGACCAGCTCTACAAAAATATCACATGACCTAACCCCTCAGATGAACACCGTAAAAAATACAAAATAAAAACTGTGCTAAATATACAATTTTTTATCACCTTACATCACAAAAAGTGTAATAGCAAGCGATCAAAAAGTCACACGCACCCCAAAATAGTGCCAATAAAACCGTCATCTCATCCCGCAAAAATCATACCCTACCCAAGGTAATCGCCCAAGAACTGAAAAAATTATGGCTCTCAGGCTATGGAAACACTAAAACATGATTTTTTTTTATTCAAAAAAGAAATCATTGTGTAAAACTTACATAAATAGAAAAAGTATACATATTAGGTATCGCCGCATCCGTGACAACCTGATCTATAAAAATATCACATGATCTAACCTGTCAGATAAATGTTGTAAATAACAAAAAATAAAAACGGTGCCAAAACAGCTATTTCTTGTTATCTTGCCTCACAAAAAGTGTAATATAGAGCAACCAAAAATCATATGTACCCTAAACTAGTACCAAAAATACTGCCACCCTATCCCGTAGTTTCTAAAATGGGGCCACTTTTTCAAATGGGACATGGTGTAAAAAAAAACAGTCCAGCAAAATCTGCCTTCCAAAAACCGTATGGCATTCCTTTCCTTCTGCGCCCTGCCATGTGCCGGTACAGCTGTTTACGACCACATATGGGGTGTTTCTGTAAACTACAGAATCAGGGCCATAAATATTGAGTTTTGTTTGGCTGTTAACCCTTGCTTTGTTACTGGAAAAAATGGATTAAAATGGAAAATTTGCCCAAAAATTGAAATTCTGAAATTTCATCTCCATTTGCCAATAACTCTTGTGGAACACCTACAGGGTTAACTATGTTTGTAAAATCTGTTTTGAGTACCTGGTTTCTTAGATGGGGTCACTTTTATGGAGTTTCTACTCTAGGGGTGCATCAGGGGGGCATCAAATGGGACATGGTGTCAAAAAAAAACATTTTTTGTCACCTTACATCACAAAAAGTGTAATAGCAAGTGATCAAAAAGTCACACGCACCCCAAAAGAGTGCCAATGAAACCGTCATCTCATCCCGAAAAAATCATACCCTACCCAAGGTAATCGCCCAAAAACTGAAAAAATTATGGCATACTATGGAAACACTAAAACATGATTTTTTTTACATAAATAAAAAAAAGTATACATATTAGGTATCACCGCATCCATGACAACCTGTTCTACAAAAATATCACATGATCTAACCTGTCATATGAATGTTGTAAAAATACAAAAAATAAAAACGGTGCCAAAACAGCTATTTTTTGTTATCTTGCCTCACAAAAAGTGTAATATAGAGCAACCAAAAATCATATGTACCCTAAACTAGTACCAACAATACTGCCATCCTATCCCGTAATTTCTAAAATGGGGCCACTTTTTTGCAGTTTCTACTCTAGGGGTGCATCAGGGGGGCTTCAAATGGCACATGGTGTAAAAAAAAAACAGTCCAGCAAAATCTGCCTTCCAAAAACCGTATGGCATTCGTTTCCTTCTGCGCCCTGCCGTGTGTCCGTACAGTAGTTTACGACCACATATGGGGTGTTTCTGTAAACTACAGAATCAGGGTCATAAATATTGAGTTTGGTTTGGCTGTTAAACCTTGCTTTGTAACTGAAAAAAATATATTAAAATGGAAAATCTGCCAAAAAAGTGAAATTTTGAAAATTGTATCTCTATATTCCATTAATTCTTGTGGAACACCTAAAGGGTTAACGATGTTTGTAAAATCAGTTTTGAATACCTTGAGGGGTGTAGTTTCTAGAATGGGGTTTTGGGTGGTTTCTATTATGTAAGCCTCGCAAAGTGACTTCAGACCTGAACTGGTCTCTAAAAATTGGGTTTTTTTAAATTTCTGACAAATTTTAAGATTTGCTTCTAAACTTCTAAGCCTTGTAACATCCCAAAAAAAATAATAATATCATTCCCAAAATGATCCAAACATGAAGTAGACATATGGGGAATGTAAAGTAATAACTATTTTTGAAGGTATTACTATGTATTATAGAAGTAGAGAAATTGAAACTTGGAAATTTGCAATTAAAAAAAAAAAAAGGTAAATTTGGTATTTATTTATAAATAAAATATTATGTTTTTGACCCAATTTTAGCAGTGTCATGAAGTACAATATGTGACGAAAAAACTATCTCAGAACGGCCTGGGTAAGTCAAAGCGTTTTAAAGTTATCAGCACTTAAAGTGATACTGGTCAGATTTGCAAAAAGTGGGCAAGTCCTTAAGGTGAAATAGGGTCCTTAAGGGGTTAAAGGGACAGGTACAAGTGAAAAAAGTCAGAGGCTGGGCCCACAGGTACAGAGGGTACATGATGCAACACAGACAACGGTTCTTTCCCAGCAGTTGAGTTTACTGAACAATGTAGTGAACAAGAAGCTGAGAATATATAAAACAGATTGGTACACAGAGAATAAACCAACAGTAAATGAGCAGCCTAGCTACACTTGTATGTTCCTGGACGAGTTCCTCGTTGGGGTGCTCCTTAAATATTGTGCAATACTATTTGTAATCCACAGGGACATTATGTCTGTCTCTTGCAACTTTAATCCTTACTCTAGCTCCAAGCATATAACACCCTATGAGCAGCCAGAGAGATAGGAAGGTGTCAGCATATGAATCTCTTAGGGCTATGCATTAGCTTGCAGACCATACACTGGAATGTGGAGCGTTATTGTATATCTAAATGCCACTTCAACAGTGTGGTGCAATGTGATGCAGCAAAGCCGCACTTACAGTTCCTTGAGCAGGTTCTTGGTGCTTTTTCCTGGTCCACTCAAGAACTGGATCCTACAGACACGACACTCCTGGAGTCATCACTGCAAACCTCCCCTTCGTGCTATCGCCGGTCTCCATCTCAGCAGAGATGATTTCTTCTGATTTCCAGCAGCACCAAGCACAGCCTCCGTCTGCTCACTTCCAGCTTCTACAGGAACCTCCTCCCCTTACACAGGGAGAGTGTGATGCAATAAGTCATTTGCTAAGTGCAGTGTAAAACCTGCATATTCAGTTTGCTAACAGACTTATAAGGGTCCAAAACAGCCCATAAATTAGCTATTTACCAACTTTGCAAACTAAATAGGTTATTAGTATTTCTCTGATAGGCAGCTCCAATGTAGACTTTTATCATCTTATCCTTTGCTGACATCTACTAACCAAAGATGTTGCAGTAATTATACAATTTACAACATTGCAGAGTAATACATTTAAGATCCCTTGCCCCACATCCTTAGGTTCTGCAGGAGTTTCGTCACCTGCTGCATAAATGTCTCCTCTTCCCCACAACTCCCAGAACAAGGGGAAATCACAGCCCTACATTACGTCATGCATGATCCTTTTTACAACACCAAGTTCATAAGTCCCAGTTCCTACTGGAGTCTCACATTCAGTGAGAGCCACAGGATAGTCCTTTCTATCCCCATGTACTGTATGTCCATCACACTCACTTGTTTGTCCAACACATAGTCCCCAGCTAACAAGCTTGCATGTACCAGGCTCACCTGGCTCCCTGCGTCCAACAACGCTTGGACTGGACTTCAATTCGCCACGATGTCACACATTTTCAGCGCAGTCTCTAGTCCCGGTGTCTCAACATCTCCCGGCTCGGCACATAGTGACTGGCGCCGGCTCTCACCATAGTTCATGGCTTCTGAGGTAGTAGGGCACTGGTCAGTGCCAAACCTCCAGGGCCTTGCTTTCCTTCACACACACAATAACAGGAATGCTCTTACCCACAGACATCATGGGTTAAGCACCCCCTGGGGCCATAGGAACATCTCCACAGCAGTGATCATACTTCTCCTGGATGTTGGGAACCTCCAGCCCTTGGTTCCTGGTTACACAATCACATACAGGCTCCTCAATGCAGTGGTTGCCATGGGAAACGCCTTGGCCTTGAATACAGTTTTCTTTATCTGGCCGATGAGTCACACAGTTTGCTGAAGACTTCTCCTCAGATTACTCATCTGCATAATTTGAAGCACTTTCTCCATTCCACAACTGCCAAAAAAAGGGAAGTCTCTGACCAGCAAAAATTCTACCTCCAGGGTCTCACATTTCAAGATCTTCCACTGTATAGAGCCATAGTCCGTTACAAAGGTCAGAGACATCGTGGTATCTCTCTCTGGTCCCCTGTCCAGGAGGTTCAGTATCTCTGGCATAACCCAAGGCATTTGTTGGTGGGAATGTAGAATGACCCCCATCGGGATTCCCCCTATCACCAATTTTCAGGATCTTTCACACACTTTGTCAGATCTCCTGAACCAACGATCCTCCATTGCACAGTCCTCCAGATGGCACCACTCCCAGCAATACTTTGTTGCACCTTATGGGCTCGACCAGGCCGCAGCAACTTCCACATAGGATTTCATAGTGACCAAAAAAAAAGTTTTCTCCAAAGGTCAGTCTCTTTTACTTGGGCTTCTGGCCCTTTAAATCACTGCAATATTTCCTTGCAACACAGCAAAAGTGTCCAGATTTGCAACAGCAGCTTTATCCAGACATTGGGCTTCTGGCCCTTCAACCTTCAGCAGCACATGCTCTTTTGTCATGCCATCTCCCCTAGCAACACTTTGCCTTTTAGCATTGAAAAGCCCGCATCATGCACCATATGTAAGGGATCGCTCTCTCTCAGGGGTCAGCAATGACATACGTCTCATCAAACAGTGGGTTTTCAGCTCAAACGGGGCTTTATTTGTGACACCGCACATCACACTTCCAAGTTTGGCGTCACTCAGCACAAAGAAGTCGCAGCCTCACCTCACAATGTGTTACATCAACGCAAACCAACAAACCCCTACCCGGCTCACCTCTAGATCACTGTTCACACTGCGGTATTCTGACTTTACCCTTGTAGGAGGCTAAGAGATGGACCTAGATCCTCCCCTAGTTCAGTCTAGTATTAGCTGAAGAGAGACCAGCTACATACAGTACAGACCAAAAGTTTGGACACACCTTCTCATTCAAAGAGTTTTCTTTATTTTCATGACTATGAAGGCATCAAAACTATGAATAAACAAATGTGGAATTATATACATAACAAACAAGTGTGAAACAACTGAAAATATGTCATATTCTAGGTTCTTCAAAGTAGCCACCTTTTGCTTTGATTACTGCTTTGCACACTCTTGGCATTCTCTTGATGAGCTTCAAGAGGTAGTCCCCTGAAATGGTCTTCGAACAGTCTTAAAGGAGTTCCCAGAGATGATTAGCACTTGTTGGCCCTTTTGCCTTCACTCTGTGGTCCAGCTCACCCCAAACCATCTCGATTGGGTTCAGGTCCGGTGACTGTGGAGGCCAGGTCATCTGGCGCAGCACCCCATCACTCTCCTTCATGGTCAAATAGCCCTTACTTTCAAAGTTTTCCCAATTTTTCGGCTGACTGACTGACCTTCATTTCTTAAAGTAATGATGGCCACTCGTTTTTCTTTACTTAGCTGCTTTTTTCTTGCCATAATACAAATTCTAACAGTCTATTCAGTAGGACTATCAGCTGTGTATCCACCTGACTTCTCCTCAACGCAACTGATGGTCCCAACCCCATTTATAAGGCAAGAAATCCCACTTATTAAACCTGACAGGGCACACCTGTGAAGTGAAAACCATTTCAGGGGACTACCTCTTGAAGCTCATCAAGAGAATGCCAAGAGTGTGCAAAGCAGTAATCAAATCAAAAGGTGGCTACTTTGAAGAACCTAGAATATGACATATTTTCAGTTGTTTCACACTTGTTTGTTATGTATATAATTCCACATGTGTTAATTCATAGTTTTGATGCCTTCAGTGTGAATCTACAATTTTCATAGTCATGAAAATAAAGAAAACTCTTTGAATGAGAAGGTGTGTCCAAACTTTTGGTCTGAACTGTATGCACTCTCCCTAGGAAACTAGACCTGAGACCCAGAGAATCACTATCTCTAAGAAACCTGTTCAAGTAAAACATCTCTACTTTACAGTAGAAAAGGAAAGAACTAGAAGGCTCAGAATCTCCACAGCAGAGCATGGAGTCAGTCAGTAAGGTATTTGCTGTTTAAGGCTGATGGAAACTTTACTGCAGTGAGGTCAAGAACACCATTGTGTGGTCCGCAAAACACAGATCCCCAAAAAACAGATGACATCCATATGATGTCCGTGTTACATCCATTTTCTTTTGCGGACCCATCATAACAATGTCTGACCTTGTCCACAAAACAGACAAGAATAAGCCATGTTCTTTGTAAAGGGTCTGAATACTTACGTCCAGGCCAAATTTAAGTTTTTCCTTTAAAATAAATTAGCAAACATTTCTAAATCCTGTTTTCCTTTTCTCCTTATATGGTAGGTTACTGAGTGCAGACGGATGGCGGGAAACTAATATTTTTTTTTTATCTTAGCACAAGGAGCAACATAACAAAATGTGGAAAAAATAAAAAGGTCTGAAGACTTCCTGAATGCACTGTGAACAAAAAAGGTGTCACTGAAAAATATAACTTATCCCTTAAAAATACCAGTCGTCATATGGCCGTATCAACAGACAATAACAAGTTATGGTTCTCTATATGTGGTGACACAAAACTAAAAATATCCCAAGGGCAGTAATTCCAAAATAACCTTGGTCTCTAAAGGGTTAATATTACAATTTTTGTAACACGTTTTCTTTCCTTTCAGATTTATATCATATACTGGAACTGGACCTGATCTGATGATGAATGGGACCATTTGTAACTCCTCAAATAATAACAGCTGTGGAATCTTTAATTACATTGACATCTCGCCATATAACCCTTATGATTACTATTTTGTGTTCTTGTGTTTTTTTTTTTTACTGGGAACTATAGGAAATGGTCTGGTCATCTGGTTCTGGATCTTCAGGATGGAGAAGACCGTCAATGTGATCTGGTTCCTCAACCTGGCGATAGCTGATTTTATATTTGCACTGTTTATTGCTTTCATTATTGTAGACTTAGTATTTCTGAATGACGGGCCACTTAGTAATTACTCGACCATGATCACCACGTTTGTAATCTATCTCAATATGGTGGGCAGTGTCCTCCAGCTCCCAGTCATCAGTGTAGACCGCTGTATCTGTGTCGTATTCCCGGTTTGGTGTCACAATCACCGGACCAGAAGATTGGCTCTGATTGTTGTCCTGATCATTTGGATTTTTTCTATTTCTTCACAAATAATTGATTTCTTTGTATTGGATGACAATCATAACTGGGAACCTATTGTAAGGTTTCTCTTTTTCTTCCTTCTTCCGTTCATTGTTATCGTCTCATCTTACACAATCCTTATCTTGCGCATCAAAGATAAAAGCATCATCAAATCTTCCAGGCCTTTTAAGATCATCGTAGCCGTGGTCATCGCTTTCTTCATTTGTTGGTTCCCTTATTATTTGTTTGACCTTTTGGATATAATTACATATACAAACATCAATGTCTATGAAGCTGGAATGAAAATTTGTACATGTCTGATGTATTTTAATTGCTGCATTAACCCCATTCTCTACGTCTTTATTGGTCAGGATTTCAAACAAAAATGTTGTGGCTCTTTCCAGGCTGCATTTGAGAAGGCCTTCAGAGAAGACATGGGCCAGATGAATTTCAGGGAGAATTAACAGTGGAGCTCCTCTGGACTCTGCTGATACCGACCAATACGAGTGTTATATGACCATGTAAATGAGGTGTCTCATCAAGATACCTCCTGTCCTTATGGCATATACAGGTGAAACTTGAAAAATTTGAATATTCTGCAAAAGTTCATTTATTTCAGTAATGCAACTTAAAAGGTAAAACAAATGTATGAGCTAGACTCATTACATGTAAAGCGAGATATTTCAAGTCTTTATTTGTTATAATTTGGATGATTATGGCTTACAGCTTATGAAACCCCAAAGTCTCAATCTCAGAAAATTAGTATATTACATGAAATCAATAAAAAAAGGATGTTAAATAGAAAAATATAGGACCTCTGAAAAGTATAATCATGCATATTTTACATCAATTACTGCCTCAATGCGGCGTGGCACAGATGCTATCAGCCTATGGCACTGCTGAGGTGTAATGGAAGACCAGGATGCTCCCAGGTTCCTTTTTTTGCGCTCAGATAAATGGTTACCTTTGTTAGACAATCCCTTTAACAGTACAGTGAAACCTCTCCAAAAGACCCTCTCTATGAGACAGCCACCCTCCATCTGGACCATAGTTTTTTGTCTTCTGTGTCAATTGGCTTTTTCTTTGAGAGGATCACCACTCTAGAAGACCATCTTCACTGAAATGTAGTTTTTTTGCCCCAAAGGGGTTTCTGGATTATTTTTCTCACTGTAGACTGTATTCACACTTGTGGTGGTGGCTCTATTTGTGTAAACCCATCAAATTCTATGGCAGGAATAGTGCTACATGTCATCAAAATGATGGAAACCGCAACTGATCCACCGATGGACCTCATTATAATTCTATATTGTGTCGGGAGCTGGTGACATCTGGCTTCTTTAATGACTTTGCATGTGACCAGCAGCTTATTTTTTTATTTTCCTGACGATGGAACACAGATTTTCTTGAAACGCTCTTGTCACCATTGTACAGAATTAAAGGGGTATTCCGTTTGTTACAAGTTGTCCCCTATCCACAAAATAGGGGATGATTATTAGATCGGCGAGGGTTCTACTGCTGGGAGCCCCATTGATTACGTGAACGGGGGTCCCGTATTCCTTGCAGCCCCCTGAAAAGAACGGAGTGGTCAGTCGTACATGCGCATGGCTGCTCCATACATTTCTATGGGAGTTTCGAAGATAGCCGAGAGCTGTACTTGGCTATTTCCGGAGAACTTTCAAAGAAATCTTTTGAGCGGCCGCACATGTGCTACTGGGTGCTCTGTTCTTTCAGGGGGGCTGTAGGGGTACGGGGCCGCCGTTCTCATAGTCCTACCACTGGGTCCCCCACCAATCTAATAGTTATTCACTATCCTATGGATAAGGGATAACTTGTAACAACCAGAACACCTCGTTAATGATACATAAACCGAGCTAAGAACACCGCTGTGTAACATACAGACTGATATCACATTTCTCTGCATCTTCTGTTGTAAATTCTCAATGTGTCATTTGTATTGTTTGAGTTTCTTTCCTCATCGCACCTCTTGTGGTGTGATCTGTGTATGATATACATTCTCTGGTTTTGGCTCATTGTAATCTGTCTCTTTGGTGAAATACGAATTACATTGCAGTGCTGGTGTTCTGAAGGTGTCTCCTAAATGAGATTTATAAAAGTTGTTTGAGAATGGAAAAAAGTCTGCTTTTTTTATTTCTTTTTTGGAAAACAGCATCGCCCTTGTCTATAAGCTGCAACTCATCCCCAATCACTTGAGTGCCCCTGTTTCAGATAGGCCCTTCAAAGGTTGTTCCATCTGGACACTTTTCTTAGAATAGTTTTGGCTTCTCTAACTACAAGTAATCAGCCGTCCTCACCAGTGGAAGCTCTGTACCACTACTCAAATCTGCTGTTTTTACCCCCATATCATAAATGGTCCTGCTGACTCCTCCAAAACATGAGCTCCTCCTTACTAAACCCTTTGAAATCAAGAATAACTAGCAGGACTGGTGGTGGGTGTGGGAGAGCGGACCTGACAATTGTTTAGGGCCTGAATCTCTAGAAGGTTCCAGAGACAATTAACTTTCCTCTGTAGCTGAAGAACTTTTCTGTCTGTCACTACTTACATGTAGAAGTTAAACGCGGTCCTTACATTGTTAAAACTCTAAACAGCTGGATCAGCCTAGGCCTGAGCTTTGAACAATGCGACCTGTGCAACTTCATGAAGGAGGTGTGGACCCTGCGAGGTCTCTGCTCCTGTGACTGTATAGGAGTCCTGTGCACACACCGAGGAGACTGGAGCAGAGGCAGCGAAAGATTTAGGCCTCATGCACACGGCCGTTGTGCGCCCCTGGCCGTATTGCGGCCCGCATACGGCAGGTACGCAACACACGGGGCAACGGCCGTGTGCACCCCGCATCACAGATGCGGACCCATTCAAGTGAATCACGGAGATGCAGTGTGGAACGGAAGAACAGATCGGAAGCACTACGGAGTGCTTCCATGGTGTTTCTGTCCGTGCCTCTACACCATAAAAAAATAGAACATGTTCAATTTTTTTGCGGTGTGGACGGATCACGGACCCATTCACATTGCCCGTGCATTGGGGACCGCAAATTGCGTTTCCCAATGCACGGAATAGATGCACAACGGCCGTGTGCATGAGGCCTAACAGGAAGGTCCACTCACAGCCCAACCCTGGAGGTGACCTGTAGAATATAGAAGAGGATAAGTGGCGAAGCAATACCTGTTCATACAGTAAATAATGTGTGTATATGTATATACTGTATACCTGTATGTATGTATGTGTGTATATACAGTAGGTATATCTCTCTGAGAGACTAAAGACCCCTTTACATGCCTGATGTAACAAGCGATTGTTGGACTGGTGCTCATCAGTGGAGGAGACACATTACATACAGCCATACAGCGATCTTCTCCACAGTATATGGAGCAGTGATCACTAATGTCATTGTTTGTCCCCATACAGAAGCATTCCTTCCTGACAATCGCCTGCTTTACATCTCCATGCAGCGATCTCCTCCACAGTATAGGGAGCAGTGATCACTAATGCCATCACTCATCCTCATACAGAAGTGTTTCTTCCTGATAATCTCCTGCTCGTCAGTGGAGGAGACACATTTACATGCAACAGTCTCCTCCACAGTATGGGGAGCAGTGATCACTAATGCCATCGCTCATCTCCATATATAGTACCCCAGAGTGGGCACTACCATTCATACACACTGCTACTGTCTCTAATGGCTAACAAATTATGTCATCTGTGCATTTATTCCATGTCCTCTTATACTGTGCATTTCTAATATTGCTATGTAACTGTTATGTATTGTATCTCATGCACTGTGCCTGGTTTTCCAGCAGGTGGCAGTGTATCTGGCAGAGAATGACCTTTAGATAGAATCGAACTTACCATTCCATTCTCCCCCTTTTGGGCACAAGTGGGCTAGTCCTGATTCCTACCAAGGGAGGGGTTGCAGGGAGCTATATTTAGTTGAAAGTAGAGTTGAGATGGAGTGGAATTGAGAGTTGGAGAGAGAAGAGACATGGCACAGTGAGAGGAGCTCCCTCCTCCTGCAGCAGGAGTCTTCCAGGGAAAGCAGCTCATAGACCATCCCCGACTCCTTGCAGTATATAGACTGAGTATTATGAGGGGGTCAACGGGGTCAAAGCACTCCACTCAAAGGTACCAGAATTTCTAAAAAGCCCAGATACCTGAGGAAAGATACAGGTTAGTACAGCAAAGAAAGTTAAAGTAAAGTGCCCAGGTCGATCTGCCAGTGCACCTCAAAACCTGCTGAAACCAGAGAAAGATCAAGTATTGTTTGGATGCACATTTATTCAAGTAAAACTGGTGAACTTTATCAAGCCTGGAATGGGTCTCGATCCGTCCCGGCTGCCGCACGGACGTTGCCCGTGCATTGGGGACCGCAAATTGTGTTTCCCAATGAAAGGAATGGATGCACAACGGCCGTGTGCATGTAGCCTAACAGGAAGCTTCACTCAGAGCCCAACCCTGGAGTAGACCTGTAAAATATAGAAGAGGATAAGTGGCGAAGCAATACCTGTTCATACAGTAAATGATGTGTGCAGGCTGGGACTGGCCCACAGGGGTACAGGGGAATCCCCTAGTCTCCCACTCCCTGCACAAGTGGTACATAACACAGTAGACTTACTGCACTACATACATATATTCAATGTACTGTACAGCACCTCAACCAGTCTATTTTCATATACAAAACTTGTTAGATTATTTATTATATTTGAATGTATCCGTAGAGTGGGCCCCCAAAATAAATTTTACTGGTGGGCCCTAGGCACCCCAGTCCAACAGTGGATGTGTGTATATGTATATACTGCATACCTGTATGTACAGTGGGGGAAATAATTATTTGACCCCTCACTGATTTTGTAAGTTTGTCCAATGACAAAGAAATGAAAAGTCTCAGAACAGTATCATTTCAATGGTAGGTTTATTGTAACAGTGGCAGATAGCACATCAAAAGGAAAATCGAAAAAATAACTTTAAATAAAAGATAGCAACTGATTTGCATTTCATTGAGTGAAATAAGTATTTGAACCCCTACCAACCATTAAGAGTTCTGGCTCCCACAGAGTGGTTAGACACTTCTACTCAATTAGTCACCCTCATTAAGGACACCTGTCTTAACTAGTCACCTGTATAAAAGACACCTGTCCACAGAATCAATCAATCAAGCAGACTCCAAACTCTCCAACATGGGAAAGACCAAAGAGCTGTCCAAGGATGTCAGAGACAAAATTGTAGACCTGCACAAGGCTGGAATGGGCTACAAAACCATTAGCAAGAAGCTGGGAGAGAAGGTGACAACTGTTGGTGCGATTGTTCGAAAATGGAAGGAGCACAAAATGACCATCAATCGACCTCGCTCTGGGGCTCCACGCAAGATCTCACCTCGTGGGGTGTCAATGGTTCTGAGAAAGGTGAAAAAGCATCCTAGAACTACACGGGAGGAGTTAGTTAATGACCTCAAATTAGCAGGGACCACAGTCACCAAGAAAACCATTGGAAACACATTACACCGCAATGGATTAAAATCCTGCAGGGCTCGCAAGGTCCCCCTGCTCAGGAAGGCACATGTGCAGGCCCGTCTGAAGTTTGCCAATGAACACCTGAATGATTCAGAGAGTGACTGGGAGAAGGTGCTGTGGTCTGATGAGACCAAAATAGAGCTCTTTGGCATTAACTCAACTCGCTGTGTTTGGAGGAAGAAAAATGCTGCCTATGACCCCCAAAACACCGTCCCCACCGTCAAGCATGGGGGTGGAAACATTTTGCTTTGGGGGTGTTTTTCTGCTAAGGGCACAGGACAACTTATTCGCCTAAACGGGAAAATGGACGGAGCCATGTATCGTGAAATCCTGAGCGACAACCTCCTTCCCTCTGCCAGGAAACTGAAAATGGGTCGTGGATGGGTGTTCCAGCACGACAATGACCCAAAACATACAGCAAAGGCAACAAAGGAGTGGCTCAAGAAGAAGCACATTAAGGTCATGGAGTGGCCTAGTCAGTCTCCGGACCTTAATCCAATCGAAAACCTATGGAGGGAGCTCAAGCTCAGAGTTGCACAGAGACAGCCTCGAAACCTTAGGGATTTAGAGATGATCTGCAAAGAGGAGTGGACCAACATTCCTCCTAAAATGTGCGCAAACTTGGTCATCAATTACAAGAAACGTTTGACCTCTGTGCTTGCAAACAAGGGTTTTTCCACCAAGTATTAAGTCTTTTTTTGTTAGAGGGTTCAAATACTTATTTAACTCAATGAAATGCAAATCAGTTGCTATCTTTTATTTAAAGTTATTTTTTCGATTTTCCTTTTGATGTGCTATCTGCCACTGTTACAATAAACCTACCATTGAAATGATACTGTTCTGAGACTTTTCATTTCTTTGTCATTGGACAAACTTACAAAATCAGTGAGGGGTCAAATAATTATTTCCCCCACTGTATGTATGTGTGTGTGTATATAAGGTAGGTATATCTCTCTGAGAGACTAAAGGCCCCTTTACATGCCTGATGTAACAAGCGATTGTTGGACCGGGGCTCATCAGTAGAGGAGACACATTACATACAGCCATACAGCGATCTTCTCCACAGTAAAACTGGTGAACTTTATCAAGCCTGGACTCGGCTTATTCTCCACCAACTACAACTAATTTCTTTGATAGCAGCGAAACCTAACCCTGGGGAGGGACAGTATCCAGGTAGGAGCACCGTGACACTCAGAACTAGTATAGCAGCATCACCACTCAGCATTTCCTACACACTGGGACTCTGATCAATGCCTGAGGCAGAGCACATTGCACATAGAGAAGCATTCCTTCCTGACAATTGCCTGCTCGTAAGTGGAGGAGAAACATTTTCATGCAGTGATCTTCTCCACAGTATAGGGAGCAGTGATCACCAATGCCTTCACTCATCCCCATAGAGAAGCATTCCTTCCTGACAATCTCCTACTCATTAGTGGAGGAGACACATTTACATGCAGTGATCTCCTCCACAGTATAGGGAGCAGTCATTACTAATGCCATCACTCATCCCCATGCAGAATCATTGGTTTGTTCGTTCATCAGGTAATCAGCGGCACCTTTACACCAGCAGATCTGTGTTTTTTTTTGCGGATCTATTGTATTCGTCTATCCTTGTCCGCAAAACGGACAAGAATAGGACATGCTCTATTTTTTGGCGGGGCTACGGAACGGACATACGGATATGTATAGTACACAGTGTGCTGTCAGCATTTTTTGCGGACCCATTGAAATGAATGGGTCCACATCCTATCCGCAAATAAACTGAACGGACACGGAAACAAAATACATTCATGTGCATGTAGCCTTATTATAATTATTAAAGCACAATTAATTCCATGGCGCTGTACATATGAAATAGGGTATACAAAAGTAATAAAAAAACAAGTATGCAGTGTCCCACTGTGTATCAGTAGTGGTGCCCTGTAACTTTAAGCATGTCTTTGTATGCCTTATATCTATGTAGCTGCAAATTCCTAATAACAGGCTGGTAAACAACACTACACCCTAGTCACCACTAGATGGTGCTGCTGCATTCTCATATAAAAAGGACAGGCTAGACACAGGAAGTTAGTTCTAAGGAGATGAGTCTAGACCAGTTATGAGGAGAGTCAGATGAAAGTCCAACATGTAGCTCCCACTTTAGTCCCCTTGGCTCTGGCCAGGCTGAGGGAGTTTGTAGGAGAAGATATCAAAAGCTACCTAGCACAGACCAGAGTAACCGTGGATATAGAGCAAGTCTAGTGGAGATAGTAGCAGTTTTAGCTTATGGACTCCACAGCACCAGTGATCGGAAGAAGCTTCCAGCACCTGGACACAGCCTAACAACTAAGCGCAAAGTTGTTACCACATTCCTCTAAGGACCATGTGGATCTGTTTCTGATGGCAACCAGTACAAAGAATGGAGCAGAAGTTGGATGTCTGCCGTTAGGAAGAACTGCCCTGTAGGTTGCAGAAAACAAAGTAAGAATTATGTTATATCCAGTACCTGGCTGTTAGCAAGTGGACCAGTGACCTAGTGAACACAGATAGAAGACTCTGCTACCAGCTAAAGGAAGCCTGTTAGTACCACACCTGATCCTGTTAGCACCACACCTGATCCTGTTAGTAGTGATGAGCGGCAGGGGTCATATTTGAATTCGCGATATTTCGCTAATATTTCGTAGAATATTCGTTGAATATTCTCTAATTTGACTATTCGTTATATTCTACGATTTTTTTTACTCAAAAAATCGGCAAGGAAATTATCGTGTAATATGCAAATTTTCGTATTCGAATTTTTATTGCGAATTTTTTTAATATTATAGCACTATATTAGCTAAATTGCTCTATATTTGTTTTTTTCGAATATTCGCAATATTGCTATAACTTCGTTTTTTCGAATATTCTTAATATTCTAAAACAAGAATATATAGCAATATAGCGAATATTCGAAAAAAAAAACGAATATAGAGCAATTTAGCTAATATAGTGCTATAAAATTCTTTGTCTAATAGTTGTAATTTTTTTCTCATCTGAAGTTCAGATTGGAAAAAAAATTACAACTATTAAAAAAAAAGATTATAGCACTATATTAGCTAAATTGCTCTATATTCGTTTTTTTTTCGAATATTCGCTATATTGCTAAAACAAGAATATATAGCAATATAGCAAATATTCGGAAAAAAAAGAATATAGAGCAAAATTTGCAAACAACACTACTCCTAAAGTCAAGTATATTGCAGCCTTCTAATTGGCCCACAAGCTAGAAGCAGGGAAGGATCATGTGTAGAGTTGAGCGAACACCTGGATGTTCGGGTTCGAGAAGTTCGGCCGAACTTCCCGGAAATGTTCGGGTTCGGGATCCGAACCCGACCCGAACTTCGTCCCGAACCCCATTGAAGTCAATGGGGACCCGAACTTTTGGGCACTAAAAAGGCTGTAAAACAGCCCAGGAAAGAGCTAGAGGGCTGCAAAAGGCAGCAACATGTAGGTAAATCCCCTGCAAACAAATGTGGATAGGGAAATGAATTAAAATAAAAATAAAAAAAATAAAAATGAACCAATATCAATTGGACAGAGGTCCCATAGCAGAGAATCTGGCTTCACGTCAGCAGAGAATCAGTCTCTTCATGCCATAGCAAAGAATCTGGCTTCATGTCAGCGCAGAATCAGTCTCTTCATGCCATAGCAGAGAATCTGGCTTCATGTCAGCGCAGAATCAGTCTTCATGTCATAGCAGAGAATCAGGCTTCACGTCACCCACCACTGGAACAGGCCACTGTCACACATTTAGGCCCCAGCACCCAGACAGAGGAGAGCGGTCCCGTAACAGAGAATCTGGCCTTATGTCAGCGCAGAATCTGTCTTCATGTCATAGCAGAGAATCAGGCTTCACGTCACCCACCACTGGAACAGGCCACTGTCAAACATTTAGGCCCAGGCACCCAGGCAGAGGAGAGAGGTCCCGTAACAGAGAATCTGGCCTTATGTCAGCGCAGAATCTGTCTTCATGTCATAGCAGAGAATCAGGCTTCACGTCACCCACCACTGGAACAGGCCACTGTCACACATTTAGGCCCCGGCACCCAGGCAGAGGAGAGAGGTCGCGTAACAGAGAATCTGGCTTCATGTCAGCACAGAATAAGTCTTCATGTCATAGCAGAGAATCAGGCTTCACGTCACCCACCACTGGAACAGGCCACTGTCCCACATTTAGGCCCCGGCACCCAGACAGAGGAGAGGTTCATTCAACTTTGGGTTGCCCAGCAATATAATGGTAAAATGAAATTAAAAATAGTATTGAATGAGGAAGTGCCCTGGAGTAGAATAATATATTGTTAAGGGGAGGTAGTTAATATCTAATCTGCACAAGGGATGGATAGGTCCTGTGGGATCCATGCCTGGTTCATTTTTATGAACGTCAGCTTGTCCACATTGGCTGTAGACAGGCGGCTGCGTTTGTCTGTAATGACGCCCCCTGCCGTGCTGAATACACGTTCAGACAAAACGCTGGCCGCCGGGCAGGCCAGCACCTCCAAGGCATAAAAGGCTAGCTCTGGCCACGTGGACAATTTGGAGACCCAGAAGTTGAATGGGGCCGAACCATCAGTCAGTACGTGGAGGGGTGTGCACAGGTACTGTTCCACCATGTTAGTGAAATGTTGCCTCCTGCTAACACGTTCCGTATCAGGTGATGGTGCACTTAGCTGTGGCGTGGTGACAAAACTTTTCCACATCTCTGCCATGCTAACCCTGCCCTCAGAGGAGCTGGCCGTGACACAGCTGCGTTGGCGACCTCTTGCTCCTCCTCTGCCTTCGCCTTGGGCTTCCACTGGTTCCCCTGTGACATTTGGGAATGCTCTCAGTAGCGCGTCTACCAACGTGCGCTTGTAGTCGCGCATCTTCCTATCACGCTCCAGTGTGGGAAGTAAGGTGGGCACATTGTCTTTGTACCGGGGATCCAGCAGGGTGGCAACCCAGTAGTCCGCACACGTTAAAATGTGGGCAACTCTGCTGTCGTTGCGCAGGCACTGCAGCATGTAGTCGCTCATGTGTGCCAGGCTGCCCAAAGGTAAGGACAAGCTGTCCTCTGTGGGAGGCGTATCTTCATCGTCCTGTGTTTCCCCCCAGCCACGCACCAGTGATGGGCCCGAGCTGCTTTGGGTGCCACCCCGCTGTGAACATGCTTCATCCTCATCCTCCTCCACCTCCTCCTCATCCTCGTCCTCCTCGTCCTCCAGTAGTGGGCCCTGTCTGGCCACATTTGTACCTGGCCTCTGGTGTTGCAAAAAACCTCCCTCTGAGTCACTTCGAAGAGACTGGCCTGAAAGTGCTAAAAATGACCCCTCTTCCTCCTCTTCCTCCTGGGCCACCTCCTCTTCCATCATCGCCCTAAGTGTTTTCTAAAGGAGACATAGAAGTGGTATTGTAACGCTGATAACGGCGTCATTGCCACTGGCCATGTTGGTGGAGTATTCGAAACAACGCAACAGGGCACACAGGTCTCGCATGGAGGCCCAGTCATTGGTGGTGAAGTGTGTCTGATCCGCAGTGCGACTGACCCGTGCGTGCTGCAGCTGAAACTCCACTATGGCCTGCTGCTGCTCGCACAGTCTGTCCAGCATATGCAAGGTGGAGTTCCACCTGGTGGGTACGTCGCATATGAGGCGGTGAGCGGGAAGACCGAAGTTACGCTGTAGCGCAGACAGGCGAGCAGCGGCAGGGTGTGAACGCCGGAAGCGCGAACAGACGGCCCGCACTTTATGCAGCAGCTCTGACATGTCGGGGTAGTTGCGAATAAACTTGTGCACCACCAAATTCAGCACATGCGCCAGGCAAGGGATGTGCGTCAAACCGGCTAGTCCCAGAGCTGCAACGAGATTTTTGTCCTGTGCGGTGTGGGGCCTGTCCCCCAAACATATGAGTTTCAGAATGGCCTGCTGACGTTTACCCCGGGCTGTGCTGAAGTTGGTGGTGAAGGTGTGTGGCTGACTGGATGAGCAGGTGGAAGAAGAGGAGGAGGAAGCTGAGTAGGAGGAGGAGGAGGAGACAGGAGGCAAAGAATGTTGCCCTGCGATCCTTGGCGGCGGAAGGACGTGCGCCAAACAGCTCTTCGCCTGGGGCCCAGCTGCCACTACATTTACCCAGTGTGCAGTTAGGGAGATATAGCGTCCCTGGCCGTGCTTACTGGTCCACGTATCTGTGGTTAGGTGGACCTTGCCACAGATGGCGTTGCGCAGTGCACACTTGATTTTATCGGACACTTGTTTGTGCAGGGAAGGCACGGCTCTCTTGGAGAAGTAGTGGCGGCTGGGGACAACATACTGTGGGACAGCAAGTGACATGAGCTGTTTGAAGCTGTGTGTGTCCACCAGCCTAAATGACAGCATTTCAGAGGCCAGTAGTTTAGAAATGCTGGCATTCAGGGCCAGGGATCGAGGGTGGCAAGGTGGGAATTTACGCTTTCTCTCAAATGTTTGTGAGATGGAGAGCTGAACGCTGCCGTGTGACATGGTTGAGATGCTTGGTGACGCAGGTGGTGGTGTTGGTGGTACATCCCATGTTTGCTGGGCGGCAGGTGCCAACGTTCCTCCAGAGGCAGAGGAAGAGGCCGAGGCGGCGGCAGCAGCAGAAGAGGCCGAGGCGGCAACAGCAGAAGAGGTAGCAGGGGGAGCCTGAGTGACTTCCTTGTTTTTAAGGTGTTTACTCCACTGCAGTTCATGCTTTGCATGCAGGTGCCTGGTCATGCAGGTTGTGCTAAGGTTCAGAACGTTAATGCCTCGCTTCAGGCTCTGATGGCACAGCGTGCAAACCACTCGGGTCTTGTCGTCAGCACATTGTTTGAAGAAGTGCCATGCCAGGGAACTCCTTGAAGCTGCCTTTGGGGTGCTCGGTTCCAGATGGCGGCGGTCAGTAGCAGGCGGAGTCTCTTGGCGGCGGGTGTTCTGATTTTGCCCACTGCTCCCTCTTTTGCTACGCTGTTGGCTCGGTCTCACCACTGCCTCTTCCTCCGAACTCTGAAAGTCAGTGGCGCGACCTTCATTCCATGTGGGGTCTAGGACCTCATCGTCCCCTGCATCGTCTTCCACCCAGTCTTGATCCCTGACCTCCTGTTCAGTCTGCACACTGCAGAAAGACGCAGCAGTTGGCACCTGTGTTTCGTCATCATCAGAGACGTGCTGAGGTGGTATTCCCATGTCCTCATCATCAGGAAAAATAAGTGGTTGTGCATTAGTGCATTCTATCTCTTCCACCCCTGGGGAAGGGCTAGGTGGATGCCCTTGGGAAACCCTGGCAGCAGAGTCTTTAAACAGCATAAGAGACTGCTGCATAACTTGAGGCTCAGACAGTTTCACTGATATGCATGGGGGTGATGTGACAGACCGATGGGCTTGGTTTTCATGCGCCATCTGTGCGCTTTCTGCAGAAGACTGGGTGGGAGATAATGTGAACGTGCTAGATCCACTGTTGGCCACCCAATTGACTAATGCCTGTACCTGCTCAGGCCTTACCATCCTTAGAACGGCATTGGGCCCCACCAAATATGGCTGTAAATTCTGCTGGCTACTGGGACCTGAGGTAGTTGGTTCACTAGGACGTGTGGCTGTGGCAGAACGGCCACGTCCTCTCCCAGCACCAGAGGGTCCACTAACACCACCACGACCATGTCCACGTCCGCATCCCTTATTAGATGTTTTCCTCATTGTTCCCGTTCACCACAATTTTGAGAATGGCAAATTTGGGAATAGTTTTTCAACCCAGAAAAAAAAGTGTGCTTTTACGGTCACTACAAATAACTTGACCAGCTAAAACAGTACAGATTTGGTTGAATAGAGATGTGAGGCCTGTTTTTTTTTGCGCTGTGTGACAGGTATAGGTTTAATCACAGAATCAGACTTCTATCAGCACGCTAGCGTGTGTCTTAGGTTTTTCTGAATGACACTATCAGTACCTTCAATGTAAGATATTCTTTTTGGGATAGATTTCAAGTAGGCCTCAAATACCAGAAACTAGTTATTTTGAGAATGGCAAATTTGGGAATGGTTTTTCAACCCAGAAAAAAAAGTGTGCTTTTACGGTCACTACAAATAACTTGACCAGCTAAAACAGTACAGTTTTGGTTGAATAGAAATGTCAGGTCTATTTTTTAGGCGCTGGGTGACAGGCTCATATTGCCCCTGATGTAATATATGGCCAAAAAATAACCACACTGTTGATGGTTAAATGCACTTGGGTGACACAGGCTCAGCCTGCACCAGATGTAGTATATGGCCAAAAAATAATCAGACTGTTGATGGTTAAATGCACTTCGGTGACACAGGCTCAGCCTGCAGCTGATGTAGGATATAGCACAAAATAACCACACTATCGATGGTTAAATACACTTGGTGATAGCTTGTGCTGGCGCACCACAAGTCACAAAATGGCCGCCGATCACCCCAGAAAAAAGTGATCTAAAAACGCTCTGGGCAGCCTCAAAAAAGTGAGCAAGTCAATAATAGCACTTCAATGATCCACAGCTGCAGATCGATCACAGAATGAATTCTTTTGGAGGAGTTAATCTGCTTAATCTCGCCCTAACGTCGCAGCTGCAACCTCTCCCTACACTGATCATAGCAGAGTGACGTGCGGCGCTACGTGACTCCAGCTTAAATAGAGGCTGGGTCACATGCTGCACTGGCCAATCACAGCCATGCCAATAGTAGGCAAGGCTGTGATGGCCTCTTGGGGCAAGTAGTATGACGCTTGTTGATTGGCTGCTTTGCAGCCTTTCAAAAAGCGCCAAGAAAGCGCCGAACACCGAACCCGAACACAGACTTTTACGAAAATGTTCGGGTTCGGGTCCGTGTCACGGACACCCCAAAATTCGGTACGAACCCGAACTATACAGTTCGGGTTCGCTCATCCCTAAACATGTGTACTGATTAAAAAAAATAAATTGAATATTCGAAATTACAAATATATATCACTATATTCGAAATATTCGCGAATTTTCGAAGTACCTATATTCGCGATAAAAATTCGAAATTCGAATATTCGTGATCAACACTACCTGTTAGTACTACACCGGAGTCTGTTACCAGGAATTGCAGCACAAGTAGGATCTGAAGTTAATGTGCTTTATATGGATTATAAGTTATAACTACCTCTGCCATGTCCATGATCTGTACATCTACCTCAAGGCAATTATAAGTAAAAGTTCCACTTATTTTTAATAACTGACTCTTCTTTATTTCTACACCTCATTTTCACCCAAGGATGTTGGCGAACCTCAGGGACCCTGCCTTCCCTGCACCTAAAACTATACCACCAAGGGCACCTCAGCCAACATTTGGCAGGAGATCCCCCAACACCAGAGCATGCCCCGACGAAATCCGCTGCTGTCCATCCCGTCACTGCACGACGGCTCAGGGAGCTGCAGAAACGTCAGTATCAACTACTACCCTCATCAGGCCACCACACTCACACATTGCCCCTGCGGTCCCGGTCACTGCATGTACAACAAACATGAACAAGACGAGTTACAAACTGGTACAGAAGGAGAGAGGACCCTGCCCATGAGAGCTTACTATCTACATAAAAGGGATGGGAGAAGGACACAGTAGGTAAGGGTAAAGCTGGTCATGGTGGCATAGTGGTAGCAGGGTTACTGTAGGTTGTCGGCTTTTCTGAAGAGGTGGGTTTTTAGGTTTCTCTTGAAGGTTTCCACAGTAGGCGAGAGTCTGATAGGTTGCTGTAGCGTTCAAGAGTACGGGAATTGGAAATAAGAGACGAGTAGAGAAGTAGGTCTAGTGAGGATCGGAGTAGAGATGTCGCGAACATAAAATTTTCCGTTCGTTAACGGCGAACGCGAATTTCCGCAAATGTTCGTGAACGGGCGAACCGGGCGAACCGCCATAGACTTCAATAGACAGGCAAGTTTTTATATCCACAGGGACTCTTTCTGGCCACAATAGTGATGGAAAAGTTGTTTCAAGGGGACTAACACCTGGACTGTGGCATGCCGGAGGGGGGTCCATGGCAAAACTCCCATGGAAAATTACGTAGTTGACGCAGAGTGTGGTAAGTTAAATTCGCAATGCGATTAATATAACCTGTACCAGGAGACAGGCCAGTACATCAGGAGACGTGGAGGAGGCCGTAGGAGGGAAACAACCCAGCAGCAGGACCGCTACCTCCACCTTTGTGCAAGGAGGAACAGGAGGAGCACTGCCAAAGCCCTGCAAAATGACCTCCAGCAGGCCACAAATGTGCATGTGTCTGCTCAAACGGTCAGAAACAGACTCCATGAGGGTGATATGAGGGCCCGACGTCCACAGGTGGGGGTTGTGCTTACAGCCCAACACCGTGCAGGACGTTTGGCATTTGCCAGAGAACACCAAGATTGGCAATTCGCCACTGGCGCCCTGTGCTCTTCACAGATGAAAGCAGGTTCACACTGAGCACATGTGACAGACGTGACAGAGTCTGGAGACACCGTGGAGAACGTTCTGCTGCCTGCAACATCCTCCAGCATGACCGGTTTGGCATTGGGACAGTAATGGTGTGGGGTGGCATTTCTTTGGAGGGCCGCACAGCCCTCCATGTGCTCGCCAGAGGTAGCTTGACTGCCATTAGGTACCGAGATGAGATCCTCAGACCCCTTGTAAGAGCATATGCTGGTGCGGTTGGCCCTGGGTTCCTCCTAATGCAAGACAATGCTAGACCTCATGTGGCTGGAGTGTGTCAGCAGTTCCTGCAAGACGAAGGCATTGATGCTATGGACTGGCCCGCCCGTTCCCCAGACCTGAATCCAATTGAGCACGTCTGGGACATCATGTCTCGCTCTATCCACCAACGTCACGTTGCACCACAGACTGTCCAGGAGTTGGCAGATGCTTTAGTCCAGGTCTGGGAGGAGATCCCTCAGGAGACCGTCCGCCACCTCATCAGGAGCATGCACAGGTGTTGTAGGGAGGTTATACAGGCACGTGGAGGCCACACACACTACTGAGCCTCATTTTGACTTGTTTTAAGGACATTACATCAAAGTTGGATCGGCCTGTAGTGTGTTTTTCCACTTTAATTTTGAGTGTGACTCCAAATCCAGACCTCCATGGGTTGAAAAATTTGATTTCCATTTTTTTATTTTTGTGTGATTTTGTTGTCAGCACATTCAACTATTTAAAGAACAAAGTATTTCAGAAGAATATTTAATTAACTCAGATCTAGGATGTGTTATTTTTGTGTTCCCTTTATTTTTATTATATGCTCACTCACTCGTTTTTTTAATATTCTCTTTGTAAGCCCAATATATAGCTTTTCGCAAAGACACTTTATTGCATAAATAACTCCTTTGGTACTACATGTTATATAGTCCCGAATTTTATATTTGTAGGTGCCGTCCTCGTTTGTTATTCGATTAATTTTGATAGTATTTTTCTGCGATTTTTTACACACCATGCATTTTTTGCATGGAAAAAATTATTTTAACCTATGCTTGTCATTTTCTTTTTTACTGTTCATTATGGCAGCACATTTTTTCGTGGGTGCAATTATGTTCCCGATATTGGCCGCTTTTTTATATACAAACGCTGGATCTTTAATAAATAGATGTCCTATTGTCTTATCCTCTTTTAAAATATCCCAGTGACGTTTTACGATATTCCTAAAGGTTCTTGTTTGTGCGTTGTACGGGATGACGATAGGTGGGATTTTTTTCTATTTGTTTTTCTTCTTGATGTATCTGTGAAATTTTTTTCACCGTTATATTTCTTAGAAGGTTTTCCCTCTCCATAGATTTAATTTCGTCTTTCTGTTCCAAAAGCTTATTCATATTATATCCCTTTGACGCAAATTTATTTTGTAATTTCTCTGCTTCTCTATCATACTCTATCATCTCTGTGCAATTCCTCCTAATACGTAAAAATTTACTCCTGGGTATATTATCAAGCCAACGAGGTAAATGACAGCTAGTCCTAGAAATGTAACTGTTGGAATCGGTCGGTTTTTCATACGTTTTTGTGCATATTTTTCCCCCCCTTATATAAATAGTTAGATCTTTTAGTTAGATCTAAAAAGTTTATTTCCCTAAAACTATATGTAGGAGTAAAATCTAAATGAAATTCATTTTTATTAATTTCAGTTAAAAACTTCTTTAAACCAGTTTCTCCCCCATCCCAAATAAAAATGACGTCGTCTATGAAGCGCCGCCAGAGGACGAGGCCCGTCCGGAGCTCGTTGTTGGGGTGTATGGCTTCCAACTTCCACCTGCCAACATATAAATTTGCGAACCCCGGTGCGAACCTCGTCCCCATAGCGGTCCCCCATCTCTGCAAATAAATATCATCTTTATATCAAAAAAAAAAATTTTTTTTTAAATAAATGAAATACACTCCCCAATAAATTCTATCTGCGTATTGGGCAGCTCTCCTTTTTGGTGCAAAAAATACTGTGCAGCTTCGAGGCCTTTATTATTTTCAATTACAGTATACAGTGATTTTACGTCTAGCGTACCTATTATATAATTCTCTCTCCACTGTATTTTTCCAAAATTTGGAGTATGTGCTTAGTGTCTTCAAGATAGGTGGGTAGGGACTGTGCGCAAGGTTGTAAATATTGGTCAACATATTTCGATAACGTACTAGTTAGGCACTCCACCCCTGACACTATAGGCATACCAGGAGGCCTATTAGCGTCTTTATGTATTTTGGGGTTTTGATAGAAGATAGCCATTTTTGGGCATCTGTTGTCAATATAAAAACTTTCCTGTTTGTGCAGAATACCTTTATCCCTAACTTTATATACCAGTTCTTTAGTTCTTTTTTAAAAATGTCTGTCGGATATTTTTTTAATAATTTATACGTTTTGCTGTCGCCTAATTTATTTGACGCTTCTCTATCATAATCCTCTTTGTTTAATACTACAATCCCTCCCCCTTTATCCGCCGGGCGAATAATTATTTGATTGTTTTCTTGCATGTTTATTATCGCTTCCTTTTCAGCTTTGGTGATATTACTCATATTTTGATCTTTTTGATATTTTTATTTTCTTAATATCCCTCGTAACCAGGTTCATAAAAGTATTTAATGCTGTGGAATATTCATTTATTGGGTCGAATCGGGACCCGGGTTTCAGGCTTGTATGTATAAATGGGTCATTATTGGTTTCTGTTTCTTCCTTCCGATCCCTATTTACATTCTTTTTTATATAATATTTCTTTAAAGCTATACGCCTCATAAATTTTCGAACCCCTGTAAAGGCCTCAAATTTATTGAAATAAGTTGTTGGGGCGAATTTAAGCCCTTTCTTTTGAATTTCTTCTTCCCCCTTCTTTAACACATATTTACTCAAATTATAAATTTTTTGCCCAAGATTTTGATTCGTTGTTATGTTATTTCCCCCCTCTTTACCTCTTTGCTTCATTATTTTTTGTAGTTTCTTCTTTTTGGCGAATTTCCCTCCTCTACATCCCCTTTTGAATTTCCTTTTCTCTGGGGCCTGAACAAATCCTGTTTTACGGTTTTCTTAATGCTTGTTTTGTTTTTTGCCGTATATTGTTTTTCTTTGGGTCTAACTGCATTCTAACTGTAGTTCCTCCTATTCTATTACTGCTATTGTCATTCCTATTTGTCTCGCACCCCTCCCTTATATTTAGACTTGTTCTGCTTTCTTCCTCATCTCCTTCTTTATTCTCCTCAAGGGGGCTATACCGGTTGTATGTTGCAGTTGGTAGTAGTTCTCTTATTCTACAGGCTGCAAGTTCCTTTTCCTCCTCATTTTCTACAGATGTTTTCTCCTCACTCATCGTTTCTTCCTCGCTATGTACTGTCATCAGGGACAATAATTCTTCTTGTTCTTCATTATATTGTGGTATATATTAATCTATAGTTTCAAAATAATTTTCTCTATATTTAAATTCTTGGGCAATATTGGGCAAGGAATCCCGATTAAATTTTCTTAATTTTTTCTCTTTTATTTCTTCTTCCTTCATATTTAATCTTCGTTTTATATTTTCTAGAAGTTGTTTTATATCTAAATGATCTTTCCATGGTCTTAATTCTTCGAATAATTGTTTGATATTTTCATTCGTATTTATTAATCTTTGATTTCTTTTCCCAATAATGAATTCCATTGTTTTACGTGAGAAGTTATGTAACATTAACTTCCATTCTTTCACAATATTCTGATCCCCCATATCCCCTGATAATAATTTATCTATTTTTAACACCCTTGGCACAATATCATATTCCAAGTATTTTTCTAGGGACGCAATTTCCTAAAGATCTTTCATCTCACTTATAAGTAAGTGTTCCAATTGTTTCAGGGTTGCTACGATATGCGGGAGGTAAGTTTTTTTTTCTTTATGTAGGCTATCACTCTGCCGAATATTTCCCATCTTAAAGAGTGTTTGTACTCTCTGTATACATTCCTTCCTGTCCCACCACAGTATCGACATTTTTATATCTTACGATAATACACCTTCTAATGATCGATAAATTTTCGACGAATAAACTATTTGTGAAAGGCTACCTATAGTGAATAACGGATGCACCGATAATATGCCTTCTAATAATCTGTAAAACTATCCACGAGTGGAATGTTTGTAAAAAGCTGTCTATAGTGGATTACGGATACAACAACTAAACATAGAGAAACAAGGATACACCACCGGCGCTAATTACAATGGATAAGCAGCAGTATTAAAAACAGCTCCGCAATAACTGTTAAGAGGTTAAACAAATCACTTGTATAAAAGAAGAGAGACACCGCGCTCAGCCTAATAAACCTGACCCTTATTAACCTCTGGTTCTGACCGTGTAAAACCTGTCCACCTCAGTATAAATAACAAGATTACCTTGGTTCTGATATGTAGAATCAGGGGACCACCTTCTCTGGCGTTCCAATGTACACGATTTCTTCTGCACAGAGGCAAATAGCAGGTAGAATAGGCTGTATGGAGTTCGCCCCGGCCGGTAGCGAAACTCCGCTTGTACCTACGCTCACGCTCGCAAGAGGAGCTGGTGACGTCACCTATTGAGCTACGGGCTGCTGTAAGCACCAAGAAACCTTCGCATTACTCGAAACGCGTAGGTAGGTTTATTGGTGCTTACAGCAGCCCGTAGTTCAATAGGTCACCAGCTCCCCTTGCGAGCGTAGGTACAAGTGGAGTTTCGCTACCAGCCGGGGCGAACTCCATACAGCCTATTCTACCTGCTATTTGCCTCTGTGCAGAAGAAATCGTGTACATTGGAACGCCAGAGAAGGTGGTCCCCTGATTCTACATATCAGAACCAAGGTAATCTTGTTATTTATACTGAGGTGGACAGGTTTTACACGGTCAGAACCAGAGGTTAATAAGGGTCAGGTTTATTAGGCTGAGCGCGGTGTCTCTCTTCTTTTATACAAGTGATTTGTTTAACCTCTTAACAGTTATTGCGGAGCTGTTTTTGACACTGCTTCTTATCTATTGTAATTAGCGCCGGTGGTGTATCCTTGTTACTTCTATTAACAACACTCAATTTATTGCCAGTGAGCCAGGATCCAGGAGTCCAGCCGTACCAAGGTAGGAGACACCTTTGACACTACCATATCTGCTATACAGAGACATTATCCCCCTCTAGAATTCCTCCCCTGGTACGTGAGTTATTACAACTTAAAGGGCCCTGCTACAGTACCTGCGCAAGCTGCAATTGGCGTCACAAACTACTACACGTATATCCTGACCCACTGCATAGCTGACCCACTGTACCAGCGTCATGAACAGGATCGGATTGAATTGTTTGCCATCCCTGTCCAACAGAACCGGATCCGATTGTGTGTTAAAACGGACCGGATCGCATGTCTCACAGTATTACAAGAACTGCAGATTGTGCAAAAACCGCTGAAAATGGATCTCATTACTTTTATTGCTGGACCAGAAAACGCTGCATTGTGCGCATCGGCACTGCAAGGGTTAATCGGCCATGTTTCCCTCATGGCGCAGCAGCTCATCCATGATTTCCAAGATGGCGAAGATAGCAAATCCACGCCCCCTCAAGAGCGCAAAACTAGCGAATACGCCCCCCAGAAGCGGGAAAACTTAGTAACTCCCCCTTAAAGGCGCGAAGATGTCGAATACGCCCCCCTGGAAGTGGGAAAAATAGAGACTGCCCCTAGTGAACTTTCTATTGTGAGCCGAGGGGATAAAGACTCCTCCCTCTGTGCTACACCCCTAGAACTGGCAGTCTGCTGAATTGACGAGGTAGTCAAGACGGCATTCCCCCAACCCAGGTGGAGCCAGATGGAGTTTGGCGACGAACCCGTCTACGAGGAGTACCCACCGGAGATTCAGATCTCACAAGTCCTGTGCCGGAGGCTGTGGATTCCTCTCTGAGTAAGAGGTCACTGCCACCTACCTTGGCCAGCGTCCCGGAGGCCAGCGTCCCGTCCCAGAAGAGACCGCTACTGAAGTCCCGGTGACTGATGTCGAGAGCCCGGACCTGATGGAGTTCCCGGAGGCTGTGGATCTCTCTGCCCTGTCAAGTGGTCCCGCGGAAGGCGACGTGCTAGAGATGGAGGTGGACGTCGTGCCTGTTCCCGCGGAGGACATCGCTGATGTCGCTACACCAGCCAGTAACCAGTCTGCGTCGCAGATGAAGATGGCATCCCCCGATCGCAACCAGGAGGCACCAGAACCGGCCGCCCGGCTGCAACTAAAGGTAGGAGCTGCCACGCTCCCTGAGGCCCCGGCCCGGTCCGTGTCCGCCCCTGCACCGCGTCCAGAGACCTCAGCACCTGCCACCAGGCCTAGGCCTGCACTGCGTCCGTCACCCACTGGTGCGGCGGAGGCGGCTGGTGAATCCACTCCGCCGCCCAGCTATGACAAGTTACGGAGCCTGAACCCTGGTGTCTCACATGAGATAACTGCTTTCGCCCAGACCGCATGGGAGTACAAATCAGCGGTCGAGGAATGGGTGAAGCAGGTCATTGACGATCCCCAGCCATTAGATCCCACCTTAACCAGGCATACGGGACAGTTCTCTGGTTCTCCGTGGAACGAGGGGTGGGTTTCTTACAAGACAGCCATTCCGGTACTGAGATCTTTGTGGGCCGACGCTCTGTTAAGAGACACTACCTGCCCCAGGCCAGGCACAATCTATATGTGGGAGACCAGGTGGAGTATACTCCCATGAGATCCATCCAGGGACCGTTTGCTGCGGGGTGTCATCCTGTTGGAGAAGCCACTCACTCCTGCCGTCACCCCAGAGACCTGGCAGCAGGATCCAGGCTCTGCGGGCAGGACCAGATGTCTCCAGGAGGCCCCAGACGGTCACCTGCAGTTTAAAGAGAGGTCCCAACCTGAACCTGAACCGCTGATACCCGATTTGTCACCACCACCAACCCTGAGGGTAGGACAGATTAACAACTCTGTTCTGACCTTCAACCCCAAGGTCCAGCCTTGTCTTATGCCACCATATATGCTGCCCTGGAAGCAGCCCCAGGCAACTGCTTCAGTCCTTCCTGAGCCCCTGCAGCCAGAAGTTCTCCCACCTCCTATACCGCCTGGAGATCCCGGGCTGCAGCGTGTTACCGCTGCCTTCTCAAGATTGTCAGCTCAACCAGTACCCAAAGCTACCAGTAGAGGGCAGTGGCGCACTACTACCAACGCCACAATGAGTTTCCATCAGAGGCAGGAACAACCTCTGATGAGATTCAGCAGCTCCAGTAGTGATGAGGAGCTGGACACCTTCCTGTAAGGTGTCCCCTACAATAAAAGGACCCTTCAGTGACATTGTTCGGGAGCCACGCCATGGACTGATTTCCTGACGGGTGAGGACCTGTTTGGCCTTTGTGTGCAATGTTAATGTTTATGTTCCAAGTTGCCAGTCCTCACCCAGATGGTCATGTCAGTAAGGACTCCCCCCCATCAGCACTTTAGCCCTTCATCTCCGAGTTAACCGTTTTATCCCCTTTTTCAGGTTACTTGATAGCCTGCTGCTCTTTATAACATTTTAACCCTTTGGATTACAATTAACTTTAATCCCTGTGGATTACAAATTGACTTATCTGTTTCCAGAGGATTCTACTACAAGCACTTCCAGGAATAAGGACTCAAGTTATTGTTGAGCCTATTCTTGCCTTAATAAATTTGCACTATATTATATAAAATGTTTTATTGCAACATAAAAGCTTGCACTCAATTTCTATGTAATAATTTTGCACTATTGTACCAGTTTACAGTTATGTAACGTTCAAGTAACCTGCCCATTGTGTGTATTTTCCTTTTAGGTGCCAGAATGTGAATTTATGCACTGTTTACCATGATTGCACTTTTGCATTGCACTTAACAAAAATGTAGCAATTTACTTAAAGTGTGCCTTTTTACAGCTCTTGTTCTCTCCCCCCTTATACGGACTGTCTTCATAGGGACGCTGAATACTAATGGCCTACACCCGGTGATATATACCCATAGGTACCCAGGGTAGGACCAAGTGGTAAGTCCAGGCAGATCCAGTTACACAGGTACCCCTGCTGCTTCGGGAATCGTTAGAAGCCTTAGGCTGCTCCTTCCCGCTTGTTTTATGTTCCAGATTGTTCTCATCCGGAGGTGTCTCATTTCCAGGAGCGCACGGGATTAAAGGCCCTCCTCCTGTGACTTGCCAGAAGACACGGAGACGATAAATACCTAACCTTCTGAGTTTTTGCCTAAGGTATGTTACCTCAAGCCTTAGAGCCACATATTTTAGCTTCCTCGTAGTCATCATAGTGATTGTGCTAAAAGCCAAATTTCTTCAGGCTATGGTGCAGGGAAGGGAATACAGGATAAAGCCACCCTTCTATTTGCGGGCATTCCATTACATAATGGTGGGATTACGGAGTAAAGACACCCCCATGCTTTCTTTGATGTCAACAGCGCTAAAGACATACAAAGTCAGTCAGTAAAGGTTTTGCATTGTGCAGTATTAGGTTACCTGGTTATACCAAGAGAAGGAAACTGTGTGTTGGACACCTTACTCTAGCGGGCAGGAACCTCGAGAAAGTTATATGTTTTGTCTATGTATGTCATTATGTGTAATTCATGCAGCACTTTGTATTTATTGGGTACCCAGAGCTGATTCCTTCACTCTCCTAGCATAAGCCGAGGACGGCTTAACTTAAAGTAAGCGGGTATGTAACATCCCGGAGTATGTCACTATACTCTTTCTCCCTGCTACAATATGTCAGGTGCATATGTATTACCCAGGGCTTTTTTTCTCAGAGAAAAGGTGGTGGAACTCACCCCCCCTCCCCTGGCCACGCCCCTACCCAAACCTAGGACCACCCCCTACCCGCCCCTAAGACCGCCCCCTACCCACCCTTAGGACCGCTTCCTCTACCCAACCCTAGGACCGCAAGTAAAATTTGGGGGGGGGGGGGGGGGTATAAAAGTCCAGCCCAGCAAAGAAACCTCCCAGATGGGGATGGCACTGTTAATGGGGGATCTGGGGATGGCCCTGTTAATCTGTTAATGGGGGGATCTGAGGATGGCACTGTTATGGGGTGGAGGATCTGGGGATGGCATCCACAGATCCCCCATCCTATAACAGTGCCATCCACAGACCCCCCCCACCCCATAACAGTGCCATCCACAGACCCCCGCCACCCCATAACAGTGCCATCCACAGACCCCCGCCACCCCATAACAGTGCCATCCACAAACTCCCCCCACCCCATAACACTGCCATCCACAGACCCCCCCACCCCATAACAGTGCCATCCACAGACCCCCCCACCCCATAACAGTGCCATCCACAGACCCCCCCTCCTTAACAGTGCCATCCACAGACCCCCCCCACCACATAACAGTGCCATCCACAAACCCCCCCACCCCATAACAGTGCCATCCACAGACCCCCCCCACCCCATAACAGTGCCATCCACAGACACCCACCCCATAACAGTGCCATCCACAGACCCCCCACCCCATAACAGTGCCATCCACAGACCCCCCTTAACACTGCCATCCACAGACCCCCCCACCCCATAACAGTGCCATCCACAGACCCCCCCACCCCATAACAGTGTCATCCACAGACTCCCCATTGCCGCTCCAGTAGAGACTGATAAAATGTGTAATTAAATGAATAATGATTCCTGCTGCCCCTCAGTAAGATAACTTTCAATATACTGTATTGTACTCACAGCCGGCTACTGTTATCGTAATGCAGGCGGCCGGGCAGACGAGCGGCAGCATCACTGACTGACGTCACCAGCCTGGGCCGCCTGCTTCATTCATAAAGTAGGCGGCGCACGCACATGACGTCAGTCAGTGACGCTGCCGCTCGTCTGCCCGGCCGCCTGCATTACGATAACAGTAGCCGGCTGTGAGTACAATATATTGAAAGTTATCTTACTGAGGGGCAGCAGGAATCATTATTCATTTAATTACACATTTTATCAGTCTCTACTGGAGCTGGGGGCCGGAGCACAGTGAACGCACCGGCCCCCAGCTCCTCCTCCCAGTCCCTCCCCGCTAATACATCGCAGCCTGCGATGTCAAAAGGTGGCGGAACGCCGTTCCGGTGCGTTCCGCCAGAAAAAAAGCCCTGGTATTACCATCTTGTGTAATCTAACTTTGCATTGTATGTATTTCCAGGCCTGTTTTATGTATTTGCTGTAATTTCAATGTACACCAGCAGGTGACAGCAATATGTAGCAGACCAAAGACAGTTTAGTATACCTAGATTGGAATAGTTCATCCCAGTCTAGTCTCCCCTGTGTAAGCAGAAGTAGGATGTTCCCATGTCCTTTCTCATGAGGAGGAGAAGGGAGTTAGTTAGTGTGTACCAGCCCCCTCCTTGGGGAAGGCTGTGTTAGCAGGAGTTTCCAGAAACAGGGATCCCAACCTAGGATCCAGCCTCGGCTGAGGTTAAGGATCACTCTTCCCAGCCGAGTCATCTAACTCAGCTGGTTGATAAGCAAGCAGCATCTACAGAACTACAGATCTCCAGGAAGAAAACATCATACCCTGCGAGCAGTCCTGTGAGTACAGATCCAAAGACCAGGAGAAGCCAAATACCTCCTCAGCTAGTCAGGCCCAAACTAAGCAGACTACAGACAGAGCAGAAGATAGATACCTGCCAGATCTACTAGGCATATGACCAGAAGCAGAATATACATATAGATTCCTGCCATACATTGCCTATACCTGCTGGGACCCAAGACTATTGCTGTAACTTGTATGGTTGTAAAGCTGCCATTCAGTAAAGAGAAGTTGGATCATATTACCTGTTTGGATCTCATTTACTGCTATCAAAGTTCCTCAATTACTCCTATTAACAACACTCAATTTATTGCAAGTGAGCCAGGATCCAGGAGTCCAGCCGTACCAAGGTAGGAGACACCGTTGACACTACCATATCTGCTATACAGAGACATTATCCCCCTCTGGCATTCCTCCCCTGGTACATGAGTTATTACATCTTAAAGGGCCCTGCTACAGTACCTGCACAAGCTGCAATTGGTGTCACGAACTACTACACGTATATCCTGACCCACTGCATAGCTGACCCACTGTACCAGTGTTCTGCTCATTGCACCTGTATTAATCGCATTGCGATTACAACTTAGATCTGAGTTCCTAATGGTTGTATTGCTAGAATTGACAAATATAACGAATATATCCTCAATCTTCGTTATATTCTAGCAATACAACAACCATTAGGAATCCAGCTCTAAGTTGAATTAGCAATGCGATTAATATAACCTGTATTAATCGCATTGCGATTACAACTTTGTCAAATTTGTGACACTGCAGCTTCCGAATGAATCTAAAATGGATGCTGTCCAGGAGGTGGGAGGGTCTGGGAGGGAGGGTCTGCTGCTGATTGGCTGGAATGTGTCTGCTGACTGTGAGGTACAGGGTCAAAGTTTACACAATGATGACGAAAAGGGGGCAGACCGAACATCGCATGTGTTCGCCCCGCCACGGCGAACAAGCGATGTTCGCCGGGAACTATTCGCTGGCGAATAGTTCGGGACATCTCTAGATCGGAGATTAAGTGTGGGAAGGTACCAGGAGATCAGGTCATAGATGTATGGAAGGAACAGGTTGTGGACTGCCTTGTATGTCAAAGTGTTTTGTACTGGATTCTCTGGACAATGGAGAACCAGTGAAGGGATTGAGAAATCCGCCGATCCGAGAAATATTGGTGGAAAGGGCTTGAATGTGCGGTTTAAAGGATAGATCCGAATCAAAGAAGGGAAGAGGACTGAATAGAGGGGCTGTGGGGACTATAGACTGAAGCTTTCTCTGATGTTGTCAATAGAGTTGAGCGAACACCTGGATGTTCGGGTTCGAGAAGTTCGGCCGAACTTCCCGGAAATGTTCGGGTTCGGGATCCGAACCCGACCCGAACTTCGTCCCGAACCCGAACCCCATTAAAGTCAATGGGGACCCGAACTTTTGGGCACTAAAAAGGCTGTAAAACAGCCCAGGAAAGGGCTAGAGTGCTGCAAAAGGCAACAAAATGTAGTTAAATCCCCTGCAAACGAATGTGGATAGGGAAATTAATTAAAATAGAAAAAAAAAATAAAAAAATTAACCAATATCAATTGGAGAGAGGTCCCATAGCAGAGAATCAGGTTTCATGTCACCCACCACTGGAACAGGCCACTGTCAGATATTTAGACCCCGGCACCCAGACAGAGGAGAGAGGTCCCATTGCAGAGAATCAGGCTTCATGTCATAGCAGAGAATCAGGCTTCACGTCATAGCAGAGAATCAGGCTTCATGTCATAGCAGAGAATCAGGCTTCATGTCACCCAAAACTGGAACAGGCCACTGTCAGATATTTTTAGGCCCCGGCACCCAGACAGAGGAGAGCGGTCCCATAGCAGAGAATCAGGCTTCATGTCATAGCAGAGAATCATGCTTCATGTCACCCACCACTGGAACAGGCCATTGTCAGATATTTTTAGGCCCCGGCACCCAGACAGAGGAGAGAGGTCCCATAGCAGAGAATCAGGCTTCATGTCATAGCAGAGAATCAGGCTTCATGTCATAGCAGAGAATCAGGCTTCATGTCATAGCAGAGAATCAGGCTTCATGTCATAGCAGAGAATCAGGCTTCATGTCATAGCAGAGAATCAGGCTTCATGTCATAGCAGAGAATCAGGCTTCATGTCATAGCAGAGAATCAGGCTTCATGTCACCCACCACTGGAACAGGCCATTGTCAGATATTTTTAGGCCCCAGCACCCAGGCAGAGGAGAGAGGTCCCATAGCAGAGAATCAGGCTTCATGTCATAGCAGAGAATCAGGCTTCATGTCACCCAACACTGTTTGGCGGGGCACCCAGACAGAGGAGAGAGGTCTCATAGCAGAGATTCAGGCTTCATGTCATAGCAGAGAATCATGCTTCATGTCACCCAACACTGGAACAGGCTACTGTCAGATATTTTTAGGCCCCGGCGCCCAGACAGAGGAGAGGTTCATTCAACTTTGGGTTGCCCCGCAATATAATGGTAAAATGAAAATAAAAAAAGGATTGAATGAGGAAGTGCCCTGGAGTACAATAATATATGGTTAAGGGGAGGTAGTTATAAATGTCTAATCTGCACAAGGGATGAACAGGTCCTGTGGGATCCATGCCTGGTTCATTTTTATGAACGTCAGCTTGTCCACATTGGCTGTAGACAGGCGGCTGCGTTTGTCTGTAATGACGCCCCCTACCGTGCTGAATACACGTTCAGACAAAATGCTGGCCGCCGGGCAGGCCAGCACCTCCAAGGCATAAAAGGCTAGCTCTGGCCACGTGGACAATTTGGAGACCCAGAAGTTGAATGGGGCCGAACTATCAGTCAGTACGTGGAGGGGTGTGCACACGTACTGTTCCACCATGTTAGTGAAATGTTGCCTCCTGCTAACACGTTCCGTATCAGGTGGTGGTGCAGTTAGCTGTGGCATATTGACAACATTTTTCCACATCTCTGCCATGCTAACCCTGCCCTCAGAGGAGCTGGCCGTGACACAGCTGCGTTGGCGACCTCTTGCTCCTCCTCTGCCTTCGCCTTGGGCTTCCACTTGTTCCCTTGTGACATTTGGGAATGCTCTCAGTAGCGCGTCTACCAATGTGCGCTTGTACTCGCGCATCTTCCTATCATGCTCCAGTGTAGGAAGTAAGGTGGGCACATTGTCTTTGTACCGGGGATCCAGCAGGGTGGCAGCCCAGTAGTAGTCCGCACACGTTAAAATGTGGGCAACTCTGCTGTCGTTGCGCAGGCACTGCAGCATGTAGTCGCTCATGTGTGCCAGGCTTCCCAGAGGGAAGGACAAGCTGTCCTCTGTGGGAGGCGTATCGTCATCGTCCTGCGTTTCCCCCCAGGCACGCACTAGTGATGGGCCCGAGCTGCGTTGGGTGCCACCCCGCTGTGAACATGCTTCATCCTCATCCTCCTCCACCTCCTCCTCATCCTCCTCTTCCTCCAGTAGTGGGCCCTGTCTGGCCACATTTGTACCTGGCCTCTGCTGTTGCAAAAAACCTCCCTCTGAGTCACTTTGAAGAGACTGGCCTGAAAGTGCTAAAAATGACCCCTCTTCCTCCTCCTCCTCCTCCTGGGCCACCTCCTCTTCCATCATCGCCCTAAGTGTTTTCTCAAGGAGACATAGAAGTGGTATTGTAACGCTGATAACGGCGTCATCGCCACTGGCCATGTTGGTGGAGTACTCGAAACAGCGCAACAGGGCACATAGGTCTCGCATGGAGGCCCAGTCATTGGTGGTGAAGTGGTGCTGTTCCGCAGTGCGACTGACCCGTGCGTGCTGCAGCTGAAACTCCACTATGGCCTGCTGCTGCTCGCACAGTCTGTCCAGCATGTGCAAGGTGGAGTTCCACCTGGTGGGCACGTCGCATATGAGGCGGTGAGCGGGAAGGCCGAAGTTACGCTGTAGCGCAGACAGGCGAGCAGCGGCAGGATGTGAACGCCGGAAGCGCGCACAGACGGCCCGCACTTTATGCAGCAGCTCTGACATGTCGGGGTAGTTGTGAATTAACTTCTGCACCACCAAATTCAGCACATGCGCCAGGCAAGGGATGTGCGTCAAACCGGCTAGTCCCAGAGCTGCAACGAGATTTCGCCCATTATCGCACACCACCAGGCCGGGCTTGAGGCTCACCGGCAGCAACCACTCGTCGGTCTGTTGTTCTATACCCCGCCACAACTCCTGTGCGGTGTGGGGCCTGTCCCCCAAACATATGAGTTTCAGAATGGCCTGCTGACGTTTACACCGGGCTGTGCTGAAGTTGGTGGTGAAGGTGTGTGGCTGACTGGATGAGCAGGTGGAAGAAGAGGAGGAGGAAGCCCAATAGGAGGAGGAGGCAACAGGAGGCAAAGAATGTTGCCCTGCGATCCTTGGTGGCCCAGCCGCCACTACATTTACCCAGTGTGCAGTTAGGGAGATATAGCGTCCCTGGCCGTGCTTACTGGTCCACGTATCTGTGGTTAGGTGGACCTTGCCACAGATGGCGTTGCGCAGTGCACACTTGATTTTATCGGATACTTGGTTGTGCAGGGAAGGCTCGGCTCTCTTGGAGAAGTAGTGGCGGCTGGGAACAACATACTGTGGGACAGCAAGCGACATGAGCTGTTTGAAGCTGTCTGTGTCCACCAGCCTGAATGACAGCATTTTATAGGCCAGTAGTTTAGAAATGCTGGCATTCAGGGCCAGGGATCCATGGTGGCTAGGTGGGAATTTACGCTTTCTCTCAAATGTTTGTGAGATGGAGAGCTGAACGCTGCCGTGTGATATGGTTGAGATGCTTGGTGACGGAGGTGGTGGTGGTGTTGGTGGTACATCCTCTGTTTGCTGGGCGGCAGGTGCCAACGTTCTTCCAGAGGCGGAGGAAGAGGCCGAGGCGGCAGCAGCAGAAGAGGTAGCAGGGGGAGCCTGATTGAGTTCCTTGTTTTTAAGGTGTTTACTCCACTGCAGTTCATGCTTTGCATGCAGGTGCCTGGTCATGCAGGTTGTGCTAAGGTTCAGAACGTTAATGCCTCACTTCAGGCTCTGATGGCACAGCGTGCAAACCACTCGGGTGTTGTCATCAGCACATTGTTTGAAGAACTGCCACGCCAGGGAACTCCTTGAAGCTGCCTTTGGGGTGCTGGGTCCCAGATGGCGGTGGCCAGTAGCAGACGGACTCTTGGCGGCTGCTTTTGCCCACTGCTCCCTCTTTTGCTACGCTGTTGGCTCGGTCTCACCACTTCATTCCATGTGGGGTCTAGGACCTCATCGTCCCCTGCATCGTCTTCCACCCAGTCTTCCTCCCTGACCTCCTGTTCAGTCTGCACACTGCAGAAAGACGCAGCAGTTGGCACCTGTGTTTTGTCATCATCAGAGACGTGCTGAGGTGGTATTCCCATGTCCTCATCATTAGGAAACATAAGTGGTTGTGCGTTAGTGCATTCTATTTCTTCCACCCCTGGGGAAGGGCTAGGTGGATGCCCTTGTGAAACCCTGCCAGCAGAGTCTACAAACAGCATAAGAGACTGCTGCATAACTTGAGGCTCAGACAGTTTCCCTGATATGCATGGGGTGATGTGACAGACTGATGGGCTTGGTTTTCATGCGCCATCTGTGCGCTTTCTGCAGAAGACTGGGTGGGAGATAATGTGAACGTGCTGGATCCACTGTCGGCCACCCAATTGACTAATGCCTGTACCTGCTCAGGCCTTACCATCCTTAGAATGGCATTAGGCCCCACCAAATATGGCTGTAAATTCTGCTGGCTACTGGGACCTGAGGTAGTTGGTTCACTAGGACGTGTGGCTGTGGCAGAACGGCCACGTCCTCTCCCAGCACTAGAGGGTCCACTAACACCACCACGACCATGTCCGCGTCCGCGTCCCTTACTCGATGTTTTCCTCATTGTTACCGTTCACCACAATAAGAAAAAAAATTTTTGGCCCAATGTATTGAATTCAAATTCAGGCCTTTTTTTACAGGCACCTAACACTATCTGGATATCTATTTAGGTACCGTATTACACTAATACAGCCACAGCAGTAACTACAGATTTAGCTGAATATAAATTGTAGGCCTAGTATTTAGGCGCTGGGTGACAGGTATACGTTTACGGACAGAATTATTTAAACTTGGAAATGCACGGTAGCGTGTGAAGTTATTGAGAATGACACTATCCGCACCTTCAATCTAATATACCCTTTTATGGATAGATTTAACCTTTGCCTAATAGTAATTCCCTAAATTTGTGGTTTCTGCTCTAAGTTGGGAATTGTATTCAACCCAGAACAAAAACTGTTGTTTGGCGGACACTAAATAAATTGACCAGCCTCAGCAATAAACACTGATTGAGCTGAATATAAATTTTAGGCCTATTATTTAGGCGCTGGGTGACAGGTATACGTTTACGGACAGAATTATTTAAACTTGGAAATGCACGGTAGCGTGTGAAGTTATTGAGGATGACACTATCCGCACCTTCAATCTAATATACCCTTTTATGGATCAATTTAAACTTGGCCTGATACAGCAGAAAAAATATATTTAGGGGATTGCTAAGTTGGGAATTGTATTCAACCCAGAACAAAAACTGTGCTTTGGCGGACACTAAATGAATTGACCAGCCTCAGCAATAAACACAGATTTAGCTGAATATAAATTTTAGGCCTATTATTTAGGCACTGGGTGACAGGTATACTTTTATGGACAGAATTATTTAAACTTGGAAATGCACGGTAGCGTGTGAAGTTATTGAGGATGACACTATCCGCACCTTCAATCTAATATACCCTTTTATGGATCAATTTAAACTTGGCCTGATACAGCAGAAAAAAAATATTTAGGGGATTGCTAAGTTGGGAATTGTATACAACCCAGAACAAAAACTGTGCTTCGGCAGACAGCAGACAGTATTACAATTGGCTAGCCACAGCTGAAACACCAGATTTAGGGTACTGCTATTTTGGCCAATTGTATTTTACCCCTCAATAAAATAGCAAGCACAGCCAAGCCCCTGATGTAGGATATAGCAAAAAAATAACCACACTATTGATGGTTAAATGGACTTGGTGGCAGCTTGTGCTGGCGCACCACAAGACACAAAATGGCCGCCGATCACCCAAGAAAAAAGTGACATAAAAACGCTCTGGGCAGCCTAAAAACAGTGAGCAATTAAATAGCAGCAGTTCAATGATCCACAGCTATAGATCGATCACTGAATTAAGTGTTTTTGCTGAGTAAATCCCTGCCTAATCTCGCCCTAACAGCAGCAGCTGCATCCTCTCCCTACACTGATCAGAGCAGAGTGACGTGCGGCGCTACGTGACTCCAGCTTAAATAGAGTCTGGGTCACATGCTGCACTGGCCAATCACAGCCATGCCAATAGTAGGCATGGCTGTAATGGCCTCTTGGGGCAAGTAGTATGACGCTTGTTGATTGGCTGCTTTGCAGCCTTTCAAAAAGCGCCAAGAAAGCGCCGAACACCAAACCCGAACCCGGACTTTTACGAAAATGTTCGGGTCCGTGTCACGGTCACCCCAAAATTCGGTACGAACCCGAACTATACAGTTCGGGTTCGCTCATCCCTACTTATTAGCCGTTGTGTGGTGAAGTGCTAAAATTACAGCCCTTTTTGTCGTGTGTTAGTGGCAAAGTAAAATATATTTGCTGGTCAGTGGTGCAGTTATATGTTCTAAAGCCATTTGTGGCGTGTATTAGCGGAAAAAGAAAAATATATATTTGCCGGTCAGCGGTGTAGTTATATGTTTTAAAGCCATTTTTGCTATGTATCAGTGGCAAAACAAAAATATATTTTCCGTTCAGCAATGTAGTTATATGTTCTAAAGCCATTTTTGCCGTCTATTAGTGGCAAAACAAAAATATATTTGCTTTTCAGCGGTGTAGTTATATGTTTTAAAGCCTTTTGTGGTGTGTATTAGTGGAAATATTTTTTATATCTTTGCCGGTCAGCGGTGCAGTTATATGTTTTCAACCCATTTTTGCCGTGTATTAGTGGCAAAACAAAAATATATTTGCAGTTCAGCGGTGGAGGTATATGTTTTAAAGCCTTTTGTGGCGTGTATTAGCGGAAAAATAACAAATATATTTGTCGGTCAGCAGTGCAGTTATATGTTTCAAAGCCATTTTTGCCGTGTATTTTTTTGTTGTTGCGTGTATTAGTGGCACAAAAAAGTATTTGCCGTTGTGTGGTAAAGTGTCATCTAGTGGTCGTGTCTTGACCATCAAACCAGCTGTTCTTGAATGTTTTACTCGGTCATCCAGTGCGGACGTGTGGAGCTGTAACTAAGGTCAGGGTCAATACATGTACTTTACGAACAACTGGGTGGCTTTCTCTGCGACAACCATGGTTACCGACAACGGAAATAACATGGTGTCGGCACTGCGTCAAGGAGGGCTGAGCCATGCGCCCTGCATGGAACACGTGTTCAATCTAGTTGTCATGCAGTTCCTGAAGTCTTCCACCCATCTGCAAGACATCCAAAAAATGGCGAGGAAACTTTGCATGCACTACAGCACACCCTCCTTGAGCTGCAGCGGCAGAACGGCATCCCCCAACATACCCTGTTTCCCCGAAAATAAGAGAGTGTCTTATATTAATTTTTGCTCCAAAAGATGCGCTAGGTCTTATTTTCAGGGGATGTCTTATTTTTCTATGAAGAAAAATACGGTACACATTTATTGTTGAACAAAAAAAAAGGAAATCAGGGTGGGGAGGGGGATCACTTAAAATGGCACAGGGTGATCAGAGAAGGGAAGCAAAATGACACAGGGGTATCAGGGTGGGGAGGGGGATCACTTAAAATGACACAGGGGGATCAGGAGGGGGAATCAAAATGGTACAGGAGAATCAGAGGGGGGGATTACTATAGCATTTTAGTACCCCCTTCTGATCCTCCTGTGTCATTTTGATTCCCCCCTCTGATCCCCCTGTGTCATTTTAAATGATCCCCCTCCCCACCCTGATCACCCTGTGTCATTTTGATTCCCCCCTTTGATCCCCCTGTGTCATTTTAAATGATCCCCTCCCCACCCTGATCACCCTGTGTCATTTTGATTCCCCCCTCTGATCACCCTGTGTCATTTTAATTACCGTTTTTAGTCTCTCCCCCCCATCTTCACCAGACATCCCCCACCGTCCATCAGATATTCCCCCCCCTACCTGTCACCCCGTACCCTGTGTGTCCGTGCCAGCCAAGTTGTGAGACTCCATCAGGGCAGAGCGAGCAGCGGGCGGAAGAAGGCGGCAGCTTGTCCTGGCGGCGGCTGCGGCCAATCAGTGAGCTCCTTACATTCTGGGGTGGCTTGCTTTATAATCGGGGAGGCATTATATTCGGCGGATGTTTTATAATCGGGGAGGCATTACTGTATGTTCGGCCGATGCTTTATAATCGGGGAGGCCTTATTTTCGGGGGGATGCTTTATTATCGGGGAGGCCTTATTTTCGGGGGGATGCCTTATATTACAGCGATAGGCAAAACTAGAGGTAGGTCTTATTTTCGGGGGATGTCTTATTTTCGGGGAAAGACGGTAGGCTGATATACAACGCTTCCACTCATTGGAATTCCACCCTCAATATGTTGGACCGACTGTACGAACAGAGAAAGGCCATAAACATAAAAGACCTAGACAGGATGACTTCTGGCTCTCCACCTTGTTGGACCGTCGCTACCAGTCAAAAATGGGGGCCTTTTTTTACACCTGCTGAGAGGGAGGACAAACTAAACTACTATAGAGACATCCTATGTAGTAAGTTGGCAGCTTCCTATCAGTGCCATCGTCCATCCTCTCGCAGGGCTGACTGGGGGGCCCTCTGCGCTAACGTTCCACAGCCATGGCTGCTGAGGAGGGGTGGGGTGGCAGGAGCAGTACCAGCTCCATCAGCAGCAGCCTGAGTCTAGAGTCGATGATAAGCAGCTTTCTTCACCCGCCTAATAAAGAAACTACTCACCAGCAGCAGCATCTAGACCTGAAGCAGAACCTGAACCAGCAGGTGGAGGCATACTTGGAGTGCACCCTGCCAGCTGTGATTGAAGATCCCCTGGACTACTGGGCAGCCAAACTGGATTTGTGGCCACAACTGGCCGAGTTTGCCCTGGAAAAGCTGTCCTGCCCGGCCAGTAGTGTGGCATCAGAGCGGGCGTTTAGTGCGGCGGTGGCCATAGTTACCCCAAGAAGAACTCGACTGTCCACCCAAAATGTGGAGAGACTGACCTTTGTCAAGATGAATAAGGCATGGATCAGCCAGGATTTCCACCCACCAATGCCTGATGCATCAGACTAGATCATCTATGGTGCCACACCAACACTTTGACAAAAGAGACCGGTTTCTTCTGGCTACATGACTCAGCTACTATTCTGATGCTGCCACCCGCCTGATGCCACACATCTGATGCCAAGTGCTCCTTCTGTCATCCAGCACCTTCAGAGGGTACTGGTATTGCCACCCACCTCCACACTAAGTCACCTTGCCACTCTGTGGCCTCCTGATGCTGCTGCCACCTCCACACTATGTCACCTTGCCACTCTGTGGCCTCCTGATGCTGCTGCCACCTCCACCCTATATGACCTTGCCACTATGTGGTCTGCTCATGCTGCTGCCATCTCTAAACTATGTCACCTTGCCACTCTGTGGCCTACTGATGCTGCTTCTACCTCCAGACTCTGTCATTGTGCCATTCTGCGGCCTCTTCATGCTGCGGCCACCTCCAGACTCTGTCATTGTGCCACTGTGCGGCCTTTTCATGCTGCTGCCACCTCCAGACTCTGTCATTGTACCACTCTGTGGTCTGCTCATGCTGCTGCCACTTCCACACTATGTCAAATTGCCACTCTGTGGCCAACTCATGCTGCTGCGACCTCCAGACTCTGTCATTGAGCCATTCTGTGGCCTCTTCATGCTGATGCCACTTCCAGACTCTGTCATTTTGCCACTCTGTGGTCTGCTCATGCTGCTGCCACCTCCACACTCTGTAATTGTGCCACTCTGTGGCCCCCTAATATTGCTGCCACCTCCAGACTCTGTCATTGTGCCATTCTGCGGCCTTCTCATGCAGCAGCCACCTTCAGATTCTTTCATTATTCCATTCTGTGGTCTGCTTATGCTGCTGCCTTCTCCACACTTTTGTAATTGTGCCATTCTGCGGCCTCCTAATGCTGCTGCTACTTTCAGACTCAGCCGTCATTGAAGATCCGCTGGACTACTGGGCAGTCAAACTAGATTTGTGGCCACAACTCGCAGACTTTGCCCTGGAAAAGCTGTCCTGCCCGGCCAGTAGGGTGGCATCAGAGCTGGTGTTTATTGCGATGGGGGCCATAGTTACCCCAAGAAGAACTCGACAGTCCACCCAAAATGTGGAGAGACTGACCTTTGTCAAGATGAATAAGGCGTGGATCAGCCAGGATTTCCAACCACCAATGCCTGATGCATCAGACTACAGTCTTGGCCAAAAGTTTTGAGAATTACATAAATATTGGAAATTGGAAAAGTTGCTGCTTAAGTTTTTATAATAGCAATTTGCATATACTCCAGAATGTTATGAAGAGTGATCAGATGAATTGCATAGTCCTTCTTTGCCATGAAAATTAACTTAATCCCAAAAAAAACATTCCACTGCATTTCATTGCTGTCATTAAAGGACCTGCTGAGATCATTTCAGTAATCGTCTTGTTAACTCAGGTGAGATTGTTGACGAGCACAAGGCTGGAGATCATTATGTCAGGCTGATTGGGTTAAAATGGCAGACTTGACATGTTAAAAAGAGGGTGACGCTTGAAATCATTGTTCTTCCATTGTTAACCATGGTGACCTGCAAAGAAACGCGTGCAGCCATCATTGCGTTGCATAAAAATGGCTTCACAGGCAAGGATATTATGGCTACTAAGATTGCACCTCAATCAACAATTTATAGGATCATTAAGAACTTCAAGGAAAGAGGTTCAATTCTTGTTTTGAAGGCTTCAGGGCGTCCAAGAAAGTCCAGCAAGCGCCAGGATCGTCTCCTAAAGAGGATTCAGCTGCGGGATCGGAGTGCTACCAGTGCAGAGCTTGCTCAGGAATGGCAGCAGGCAGGTGTGAGCGCATCTGCACGCACAGTGAGGCGAAGACATTTGGAAGATGGCCTGGTGTCAAGAAGGGCAGCAAAGAAGCCACTTGTCTCCAAAAAAAACACCAGGGACAGATTGATCTTCTGCAGAAAGTATGGTGAATGGACTGCTGAGGACTGGGGCAAAGTCATATTCTCCAATGAAGCCTCTTTCCGATTGTTTGGGGCATCTGGAAAAAGGCTTGTCCGGAGAAGAAAAGGTGAGCGCTACCATCAGTCCTGTGTCATGCCAACAGTAAAGCATCCTGAGACCATTCATGTGTGGGGTTGCTTCTCATCCAAGGGAGTGGGCTCACTCACAATTTTGCCCAAAAACACAGCCATGAATAAAGAATGGTACCAAAACACCCTCCAACAGCAACTTCTTCCAACAATCCAACAACAGTTTGGTGAAGAACAATGCATTTTCCAGCACAATGGAGCACCGTGCCATAATGCAAAAGTGATAACTAAGTGGCTCGGGGACCAAAACGTTGACATTTTGGGTCCATGGCCTGGAAACTCCCCAGATCTTAATCCCATTGAGAACTTGTGGTCAATCTTCAAGAGGCGGGTGGACAAACAAAAACCCACTAATTCTGACAAACTCCAAGAAGTGATTATGAAAGAATGGGTTGCTATCAGTCAGGAATTGGCCTCATTCAGCAGCCACCTCTAGACTCTGTCATTATTCCATTCTGAGGTCTGCTTATGCTGCTGCCTTCTCCACACTCTGTAATTGTGCCACTCTGCGACCTCCTAATGCTGCTGCTACTTTCAGACTCTGATATAGTGGTGGCATACTTGGAGTGCACCCTGCCAGCCGTCATTGAAGATCCACTGGACTACTGGGCAGCCAAACTGGATTTGTGGCCACAACTGGCCGACTTTGCCCTGGAAAAGCTGTCCTGCCCGGCCAGTAGGGTGGCATCAGAGCTGGTGTTTATTGAGATGGGGACATAGTTACCCCAAGATGAATAAGGTGTGGATCAGCCAGGATTTCTAACCACCAATGTCTGATGCATCAGACTAGATCATCCATGGTGCCACACCAACACTTTGACAAAAGAGACCGGTTTCTTCTGGCTACATGACTCAGCTACTATTCTGATGCTGCCACCCGCCTGATGCCACACATCTGATGCCAAGTGCTCCTTCTGTCACCCACCATCTTCAGAGGGTACTGGTATTGCCATTCTGTGGCCTCCTCATGCTGCTGCCACCTCCATACTATGTCACCTTGCCACTCTGCCGCCTCCTCATGTTGCGGACACCTCCAGACTCTGTCATTGTGCCAGTCTGCAGCCTCCTCATGCTGCTGCCACCTCCAGACTCTGTCATTGTGCCACTCTGTGGTCTGCTCATGCTGTTGCCACCTCCACACTATGTCACCTTGCCACTCTGTGGCCTACTCATGCTGCTGCCACCTCCAGACTCTGTCATTGTGCCAGTCTGCGGCCTCCTCATGCTGCTGCCCCTTCCAGACTCTGTCATTGTGCCCCTCTGTGGTCTCCTCATGCTGCGACAACTTGCTCTATCAGAGGGACATATATCGTAAAAACTTCTTAAACGGTAAGGGATACCCAGACGCTGGCAACTGCCCGCTGCATCCCATTTGGCGTCACAAACAAAAACTCTTATAACGTCTTACGTTGCACCTCCACCCCACCCGTTGCACTTCCACCACCCATGTCATAGGGACACACTGTGGACTTCTCATGCTGTTCCCACCCTCCCCACTCCATGACTGGGCCACTATTTTGCCTTTCGGCCAGGCTGGCGTCATCATTTATTTGACCCTTCTTCTAATCTGTCAGAAGGAAGGAAAAATGAGACGCACAATGGATCCTGTCTGTGTAGCAGATGTAAGGCCTGTATGGTCCCATCAGAATTGGCTTGTGATTTGGTAACCAAACACAGAAGACATGCAAATATTCCATTCACGTGTCATCTCTGTTTTGGATCTACTTCTGTATTTTTTTGGCCTTAGCAATAGTGGTGAGTGGCAGGGGCAATATTTGAATTCGCAATATTTTGAGTATATTTAGTATAAATTAGCAAATTCGAGAATTTGCAATTACTTTCTTGATTGCGAAAATCGCCAATGTAATATGCACGTACTGAACGCACAATATAGGCGTGGGTCACTTTTGCTACTTTTTTCAAGCTGCTCAAAGTTTCTTGAGACTGGAGAAAATGGTTGGCACGGTAGAAAATTACAACAGCTTTATATGCTGATAGAGTGCTCCAATATAATCACAATTGTGCAAATCGGCAATTAATGATGCGCATATTTTTGCGCAATACGTGCAACTTCACATTTTAACAGGTTTGACGACATATTACTGATTGGTGCACTAAGTATTGTTGTGAAATTGTGACATCACAGCACTATGTATGTAGCATGTATGGACAGCAGAACCTACACTCACCTAAAGAATTATTAGGAACACCATACTAATACGGTGTTGGACCCCCTTTTGCCTTCAGAACTGCCTTAATTCTACGTGGCATTGATTCAACAAGGTGCTGATGGCATTCTTTAGAAATGTTGGCCCATATTGATAGGATAGCATCTTGCAGTTGATGGAGATTTGAGGGATGCACATCCAGGGCACGAAGCTCCCGTTCCACCACATCCCAAAGATGCTCTATTGGGTTGAGATCTGGTGACTGTGGGGGCCATTTTAGTACAGTGAACACATTTTTCCAGTCTTCAACAGTCCAATTTTGGTGAGCTCGTGCAAATTGTAGCCTCTTTTTCCTATTTGTAGTGGAGATGAGTGGTACCCAGTGGGGTCTTCTGCTGTTGTAGCCCATCCTCCTCAAGGTTGTGCGTGTTGTGGCTTCACAAATGCTTTGCTGAATACATCGGTTGTAACGAGTGGTTATTTCAGTCAACGTTGCTCTTCTATCAGCTTGAATCAGTCGGCCCATTCTCCTCTGACCTCTAGCATCCACAAGGCATTTTTGCCCACAGGACTGCCGCATACTGGATGTTTTTTCCTTTTCACACCATTCTTTGTAAACCCTAGAAATGGTTGTGCGTGAAAATCCCAGTAACTGAGCAGATTGTGAAATACTCAGACCGGCCCGTCTGGCACCAACAACCATGCCACGCTCAAAATCACCTTTCTTTCCCATTCTGACATTCAGTTTGGAGTTCAGGAGATTGTCTTGACCAGGAGCACTTCCCTAAATGAATTGAAGCAACTGCCATGTGATTGGTTGACTAGATAATTGCATTAATGAGAAATAGAACAGGTGTTCCTAATAATTCTTTAGGTGAGTGTATATCTATATCACTATCTAAGTGATATCCATGTGGAACACATCCATTACCCGCTCTAGGACCTTCCTCATCCCGATGTTTTTAAGGTACACCTGCACTTAGTCACTTGATTATGAAGGTATCCACAGATGTATTAAGTTATAATTAGCGTGATTATTTACATTTTTATGTATTTATGATGGCTATGTATCTGGCAATAGTGTCCATATCACGACACTGTATCCTATGTAAACACCATGCACGATGAGATATGATGAATGTTGGCACATGATGTCCTTTTTGTTGATATCTTGAGAGATTTCTATTGATTGATGTATTTATGATTATTATTGATTAACTATGTTAAGCTGTATAAATATGCACAATGCACTACCAAAAGTTGTCACTGCTTGAGAAAGATCCCAGGAAGCAGATCGAAATGTTGCGGGTCTGGTGAATAAAGTTTTTCTACTATTTTACGCCTTGGAAGTGCCGTGGAATTTCTTCAGCCTATATCACTATCTAATATACAGGGAGTGCAGAATTATTAGGCAAGTTGTATTTTTGAGGATTAATTTTATTATTGAACAACAACCATGTTCTCAATGAACCCAAAAAACTCATTAATATCAAAGCTGAATATTTTTGGAAGTAGTTTTTAGTTTGTTTTTAGTTTTAGCTATTTTAGGGGGATATCTGTGTGTGCAGGTGACTATTACTGTGCATAATTATTAGGCAACTTAACAAAAAACAAATATATACACATTTAAATTATTTATTTTTACCAGTGAAACCAATATAACATCTCAACATTCACAAATATACATTTCTCACATTCAAAAACAAAACAAAAACAAATCAGTGACCAATATAGCCACCTTTCTTTGCAAGGACACTCAAAAGCCTGCCATCCATGGATTCTGTTAGTGTTTTGATCTGTTCACCATCAACATTGCGTGCAGCAGCAACCACAGCCTCCCAGACACTGTTCAGAGAGGTGTACTGTTTTCCCTCCTTGTAAATCTCACATTTGATGATGGACCACAGGTTCTCAATGGGGTTCAGATCAGGTGAACAAGGAGGCCATGTCATTAGATTTTCTTCTTCTATACCCTTTCTTGCCAGCCACGCTGTGGAGTACTTGGACGCGTGTGATGGAGCATTGTCCTGCATGAAAATCATGTTTTTCTTGAAGGATGCAGACTTCTTCCTGTACCACTGCTTGAAGAAGGTGTCTTCCAGAAACTGGCAGTAGGACTGGGAGTTGAGCTTGACTCCATCCTCAACCCGAAAAGGCCCCACAAGCTCATCTTTGATGATACCAGCCCAAACCAGTACTCCACCTCCACCTTGCTGGCGTCTGAGTCGGACTGGAGCTCTCTGCCCTTTACCAATCCAGCCACGGGCCCATCCATCTGGCCCATCAAGACTCACTCTCATTTCATCAGTCCATAAAACCTTAGAAAAATCAGTCTTGAGATATTTCTTGGCCCAGTCTTGATGTTTCAGCTTGTGTGTCTTGTTCAGGGGTGGTCGTCTTTCAGCCTTTCTTCCCTTGGCCATGTCTCTGAGTATTACACACCTTGTGCTTTTGGGCACTCCAGTGATGTTGCAGCTCTGAAATATGGCCAAACTGGTGGCAAGTGGCATCTTGGCAGCTGCACGCTTGACTTTTCTCAGTTCATGGGCAGTTATTTTGCGCCTTGGTTTTTCCACACGCTTCTTGCGACCCTGTTGACTATTTTGAATGAAACGCTTGATTGTTCGATGATCACGCTTCAGAAGCTTTGCAATTTTAAGAGTGCTGCATCCCTCTGCAAGATATCTCACTATTTTTTTACTTTTCTAAGCCTGTCAAGTCCTTCTTTTGACCCATTTTGCCAAAGGAAAGGAAGTTGCCTAATAATTATGCACACCTAATATAGGGTGTTGATGTCATTAGACCACACCCCTTCTCATTACAGAGATGCACATCACCTAATATGCTTAATTGGTAGTAGGCTTTCGAGCCTATACAGCTTGGAGTAAGACAACATGCATAAAGAGGATGATGTGGTCAAAATACTCATTTGCCTAATAATTCTGCACGCAGTGTACATAGACTATCTCCCACTAACTATCTGTATTTTTTATATATGTAAGCTAACTAACTAACTATGTAATGATATAGCAAAGCACAGAGCACAGCAATGTCACTGCTCTCTCTCTCTCTCTCTTTCAGAACTGCAAAAAAATGCCGAAAATGGCCGCTGGGGAGGTTCTTATATAGTAAGGGGTAGGCAGCTTTCCTATTGGTTGCTAGGGATGTTGCTAAGCTCAGACAAAGACATTTCTGCCTTCTAATTGGCCCACAAGCAAGAAGCAGGGAGGGATCATGGATTCAGATGAAAAAAAAAATCTAGAATATTTGCGAATACGAATATATAGCACTGTATTCAAAATCTTCGAGAATTCTCGAAGTGGCGATATTCGCAATTAAAATTTGCGATTCAAATATTAGCGCCCAACACTAATTAGCAATACTGATGGATTACTGAGCAAATGCTGACCGAGCGAAGGTGGATGCTCCACAGACAGGATCTGTTTTTTGGGGGTTATTGTTCTGACGGATCAGAGGAAGGGCAAAATTATCGGTGACGTCAACACAAACTTACTGCTGACCCCTCTCCACTCTGTCGGGGGCTCTACTTGTATAAGCGTTTAATAGAACAGGTTGTGTAGACATCTATGTGGAATCAGCTGCCGACGGTGTAAAAGGAGTGCGCTTCTTCTTGGCCCTAACATCGATCTGTAAGGCTGATTTCATACTTGAGTTATTTGGTCAGTTTTGGCCCCGTGACTGCCCAAATAAGTGAAGTATGCAGTGATTCTAAGGCCCCTTTCACACGGGCGAGTATTCCGCGTGGATGGGATGCGTGAGTTGAACGCATTGCACCCGCACTGAATCCCGACCCATTCATTTCTATGGGGCTGTTCACATGAGCGGTGATTTTCACGTATCACTTGTGCGTTGCGTGAAAATCGCAGCATGCTTCTCTTTGTGCGTTTTTCACGTAACGCAGGCCCCATAGAAATGAATGGGGTTGCGTGAAAATCGCAAGCATCCACAAGCAAGTGCGGATGCAGTGCGATTTTCACGCACGGTTGCTAGGAGACGATCGGGATGGAGACCCGATCATTATTATTTTCCCTTATAACATGGTTATAAGGGAAAATAATAGCATTCTGAATACAGAATGCATAGTAAAATAGCGCTGGAGGGGTTAAAAAAAAAGAAAAATTTTTTTTACTCACCTTAGTCCACTTGATCGCGCAGCCGGCATCTCCTTCTGTCTTCATCTTAGCTCTGTGGAGCAACAGGACCTGTGGTGATATCACTCCAGTCATCACATGATCCATCACATGATCTTTTACCATGGTGATGGACCATGTGATGACCGGAGTGACGTCACCACAGGTCCTGTTGCTGCACAGAGCTAAGACGAAGACAGAAGGAGATGACGACTATGCGATCAAGTGGACTAAGGTGAGTTAAATTATTTTTTTATTTTTTTTAACCCCTCCAGTGCTATTTTACTATGCATTCTGTATTCAGAATGCTATTATTTTCCCTTATAAACATGTTATAAGGGAAAATAATACAATCTACAGAACACCGATCCCAAGCCTGAACTTCTGTGAAGAAGTTCGGGTTTGGGTATCAAACACGCGCAATTTTTCTCACACGAGTGCAAAAAGCATTACAATGTTTTGCACTCGCTCAGAAAAATCGTGCGTGTTCCCGCAACGCACCCGCACATTTTCCCGCATCGCCCGTCTGAAAGAGGCCTAAGAGCGACGCCTGTCATCTGCATGTCATACGGACTCACAGTATTATTTCACTACCACAGCAGACTCCCTATGATTGTTACTGCCAGGCACAGTGTTCTACACCCCTATACAGGCTCTCTGCAGCCAGGTAATAGCTGTTTCTTAACGCAATTCGGCCGGATAGAATTTTTGAAAAATGTGCTCATCTTTAGATATTATCACTTTTTCAATGCTTTTCCATCAACAAAGATCAAAAATTCAAGCAATTTTACCATAAATTTTGTATTTGATTTCCTTTTGCCTTTGAATTAATGTTCAGTTCTTCAGACCACAAAGCACTTTGCAGATCGAGGGTCACTTTCTCTGCTCTAACATCTACTTTTCTTCTCTTTTGCTTTTATAAGATATTACTTCTTCACTGTCCTATAAGGGGTTGTGCACTCCTTTTACAATGATGTCATATCCTTATAAAAGGCCATCAATATCTGATCAGCAGGCACCACAGACACCCCACATCTCCACCGATCAGCTGTTCTAGAGTAGCTCTGGACATATGATCTTGTTGATAGGCCATGAGAGGACAATGCCTTTTAAGGGGGTTGTATGAAATTAGCAATTAAAAAAAAAAAATAATAATCTGAAATAGTGCAGGTGTCCGGGATTGCAACTCAGCTGCCTTCAAATTAATTCCAGACAAGGTCTTGTCCAGATGGGCATCATTTGTAGAAAAACAGACCCTTTTCTGTTCTCTAATACAGCCCATTTAACCCTTTCAATAAAAAACATATCTTTATAGTATACACAGCCTTCTTTTCTATCATATGACCCTGTGTAACTCTTTGCATGAACAATATGAACTTTTAGTACCAGTACTTTGGTATGATTTAGCTTGATTTCAAAACTGGGTTATGTACTCTGTCTGCCTTGACTTTGTGCTTGGATACTTATCCTTCATGAACTCTGCCTGACTACACATCTGTCTCTGGTTCTGCAATACTACTCTCCAGCCTGTCCACATATCAGCTAGTGCTAATGGGGACAAGTCCAGGTCAGCCACCTGGGCAGTAATATGGCATATGTAGTACCCCATAGGGGGCACTACCGTTCTTACACCTAGCTGTAAGATCTGTGTATTTATTTCCAGGTCCTCTTATACTGTGGTTCACAGTTCTAATGAACGTTAAAATGACAACAAAAAACTTTATTAAATATCAGTATTAAAAACTGGTAAAAACAACCCCCTCAATTTATAAACAAAGAAATAGGTGAACATTAATGCTTGTCCAACTGACAATATTTTCCCACCTACTAAACCCCAATCAAGGGGCTATAGGAGGAGACTCCTCTGAGTGACCTTAGGGATTTCTGGGGCAAGCAACAAGCACCTAAAGGCTTAAGACAGGGGACAAAACTAATTCTACTGAACCGAAAAATGAAACAATCTATATAATATGTAGCAGGGAGGAGAACGAGGGAAGAAACAACCTAATAGAGTGTAGCCACTTCTCTCTAGCATAGCGTGGCTATAGTCACCCCCTTCACATTTACTGCTGATAATGCAGTTGAAGCAAGGATGTACCTCAAACCCTTAACCTGATTAAAGCTAGTAGTGATTGTTAGTAAATGGTGCCCAAAAATGACAATTCATCTGCACCTAAAATTCAGGTCCATATGTTTAAGGCGTTTCAGCATCACCATACGACTCATCAGGAGTAGTGTTGAGCGAACAGTTCGAGCATAGTTCGGGTCCGTACCGAATTTTGGGGTGTTCGTGACACGGACCCGAACCCGAACTTTTTCGTAAAAGTTCGGGTTCGGGTTCGTCGTTCGGCATGTATTTTGGCGCATTTTGAAAGGCTGCAAAGCAGCCAATCAACATGCATCATACTACTTGCCCTAAGATGCCATCGCAGCCATGCCTACTATTGGCAAGGCTGTGATTGGCCAAGTGCAGCATGTGACTCAGCCTCTTATAAGCTTGTGCGCACGTCGGGACGTGCTCACTCCCGATGTGAATAGAACAGGGATAGACGCAGCTGATGCTAGGGCGAGAATAGGCAGGGATAATTGAATAACTGGAAGCAAATTTCTCTCCTCCACCTGTGATTCATCTGAACAACTGCAGCTGAGCTGCTTTTTTGATAGGGATTGGCTATTTTTAGAGTGGCCAGAGTGATTTTTCCATCCACATGTACCTGGGCTGACCGCCGGCCGCCATTTTGCGACTTGTAGTGCTGCAGCAGAAGCTGCCACAGTGTGCATTCCAAAGCTCCAAACAAGTCAGACATCTACACCTGGGATTCAGACCAATAGCGATTTAGCAGCACAGTCCAAGGCTATTTTTTTTAAAGGTTGTGCAGACCATTTTGTGGCACATGTTACTGGGCTGATAGGCGGCGGCCATCTTGGGACTAGTGCTGCAGCACAATCTCTCCCAACGTCCATTAATCACTTGTAATAGTGGTCTGTGCCATAGAAATCCTACATCAGGGACTTGGGTGTGCTTGTGTCACCCCTACTAATACCAGTCCACCTGTAATCCATACAGTGAAAAGCCATAAAGTATTCCAGTGAGGGAATTTTTTTTTTATTTAAAAAAGGCCAAGTTAGTTTATCTGGCGTTCAATATACTAGATACAGTTAGGCCTGCGTTTCATACATCTGGAATTAGCAAACTAATGTGCTGGGGTTGGGAAAACATATATGTACCCATACTAGAATCTGTCAAAGAAAGCGGTACTCACATATAACAGTCATTCCATCTGTAATCCATACAGTCAAAAGACTGAAAGTATTCCAGTGAGGGGATTTTGCTTATAAAAAATAATATATTTCATTGTAGTGCGAGTTGAATCGCAACAATGAAGAAAAATACTATTAAGGGACGAGGACGCGGTCGTGGTGGTGTCCGTGGAGCCTCTGTTGCTGGTAGAGGACGTGGCCGTTCGGCCCCAGGCGCACACAGTAGGGAACGAACTCTCTCAACTAGCCGGCAGAATGTACCGCAATATCTCGTGGGGCCCAATGCCGCTCTTAGGATGGTAAGGCCTGAGCAGGTACAGGCATTAATCGATTGGGTGGCCGACAGGGCTTCCAGCACGTTCACCACATGGTCTTCCACCCAGTCTTCTGCGGAAAGCGCACAGGTGGCACCTGAAAACCAAGCCCATCAGTCTGTCACATCACCCCCAAGCATATCAGGGAAACGGTCTGAGCCACAAGTTATGCAGCAGTCTCTTCTTATGTTTGAAGACTCTGCTTCCAGGGTTTCCCAGGGGCGTCCACCTAGCCCTTCCCCAGTGGAGGAAGACATACCATGCACTGACGCACAACCACTTATGTCTCCAGATGAAGAGGACATGGGAATACCACCACAGCAGAGTCACCGACTCTCTGATGATGACGAAACACAGGTGCCCACTGCCGCGTCTTTTTGCAGTGTGCAGACTGAACAGGAGGAGGTCAGGGAGGGAGACTGGGTGGAAGACGATGCAGAGGACGATGAGGTCTTAGACCCCACATGGACTGAAGGTCGTGGCGATGACTTTCACAGTTCAGAGGAAGAGGTAGTGGTGAGACCGAGACAACAGCGAAGCCAAAGAGGGAGCAGGGGGCCAAAGCAGACGAGCCGCCGCCCCCAGAGTTCGCCTGCTGCTGGACATCGCCAACAGGGACCCAGCCCCACAAAGGCAGCTTCAAAGAGTTCCCTGGCATGGCACTTCTTTAAACAATGTCCTACCGACAAGACCCGAGTGACTTGCACGCTCTGCCATCAGAGCCTGAGGCGAGGCATTAACGTTCTGAACCTCAGCACAACCTGCATGACCAGGCATCTACATGCAAAGCATGAACTGCAGTGGGGTACACACCTTAAAAACCAGGCACTCGCTGAGGCTCCCCCTGCTCCCTCTACCGCTGCTGCCTCGGCTTCCGCCTCGAGAGGAATGTTGCCACCTGCCGAGCAGCAAACAGAGGATGTGCCACCGACACCACCACCACCGCCACCGTCAACTAGCGTCTCCACTATATCACACAGCAGCGTTCAGCTCTCAATATCTCAAACCTTAGAGAGGAAGCGCAAATTCCCCCCGAGTCACCCTCGAGCTCTTGGCCTGAACGCCAGCATTTCTAAACTGCTGGCCTTTGAAATGCTGTCATTCCGGCTGGTGGACACAGACAGCTTCAAACAGCTGATGGCCATGGCTGTCCCGCAGTATGTGGTTCCCAGCCGCCACTACTTCTCCAAGACAGCCGTGCCTTCCCTGCACATGCAAGTGTCCGATAAAATCAAGTGTGCACTGCGCAACGCCATTTGTGGCAAGGTCCACCTAACCACAGATACGTGGACCAGTAAGCACGGCCAGGGACGCTATATCTCACTAACTGCACACTGGATGAATGTAGTGGCGGCTGGGCCCCCGGCGGACAGTTCCTTGGCGCACGTCCTTCCGCCCCCTAGGATCGCAGGGCATCATTCTCTGCCTCCTGTAGCCTCCTCCTCCTACTCGGCTTCCTCCTCCACTGCTTCCACCAGCTCATCCGGTCAGCCACACACCTTCACCACCAACTTCAGCACAGCCCGGGGTAAACGTCAGCAGGCCATTCTGAAACTCATATGTTTGGGGGACAGGCCCCACAGCGCAAAGGAGTTGTGGCGGGGTATTGAACAACAGACCGACGAGTGGTTTCTGCCGGTGGGCTCAAGCCAGGCCTGGTGGTATGCGATAATGGGCGAAATCTCGTGGCAGCTCTGGGATTAGCCGGTTTGACGCACATCCCTTGCCTGGCGCATGTGCTGAACTTGGTGGTGCAGAGGTTCATTCACCACTACCCCAACATGTCAGAGCTGCTGCATAAAGTGCGGGCCGTCTGTGCGCGCTTCCGCCGTTCACATCCTGCCGCTGCTCGCCTGTCTGCGCTACAGCGGAACTTCGGCCTTCCCGCTCACCGCCTCATATGCGACGTGCCCACCCGGTGGAACTCCACCTTGCACATGCTGGAGAGACTGTGCGAGCAGCAGCAGGCCATAGTGGAGTTTCAGCTGCAGCACGCTCGCGTCAGTCGTACTGCCGAACAGCACCACTTCACCACCAATGATTGGGCCTCCATGCGAGACCTGTGTGCCCTGCTGCGCTGTTTCGAGTACTCCACCAACATGGCCAGTGGCGATGACACTGTTATCAGCGTTACAATACCACTTCTATGTCTCCTTGAGAAAACACTTAGGGCAATGATGTTAGAGGAGGTGGCCCAGGTGGAGGAGGAGGAGGAGGATGAGGGCTCGTTTCTAACACTTTCGGGCCAGTCTGTTCGAAGTGGCTCAGAGGGAGGTTTGTTTAAGCAGCAGAGGACAGGTTCACAAGTCACCAGCCAAGGCACTGTACTGGAGGACGAGGAGGATGAAGAGGAGGAGGTGGAGGGGGACGAGGATGACGCAAGTTCACAGCGGGGTGGCAGCCCAGGCCCATCACTGGTGCGTGGCTGGGGGGATACGGTGGACGATGACGATACGCCTCCCACAGAGGACAGCTTGTCCTTACCCATGGGTAGCCTGGCCCACATGAGCGAATATATGCTCCAATGCCTGCGCAACGACAGCAGAGTTGCCCACGTTTTAACGTGTGCAGACTACTGGGTGGCCACCCTGCTGGATCCCCGGTATAAAGACAATGTGCCCACTTTAATTCCTGAACTGGAGCGCGACCGTAAGATGCGCGAGTACAAGCGCACGCTGATAGAGGCGCTCTTGAGAGCATTCCCACATGTCACAGGGGAACAGGTGGAAGGTGAAGGCAGAGGAGTGGCAAGAGGTCGCCAACACAGCTGTGTCACGGCCAGCTCATCTGAGGGCAGGGTTAGCATGGTAGAAATGTGGAAAAGTTTTGTCTCCACGCCACAGCTATCTGCACCGACACCTGATACGGAACGTGTTAGCAGGAGGCAGCATTTCACTAACATGGTTGAACAGTATGTCTGCACACCCCTCCACATCCTGACGGATGGTTCGGCCCCATTCAACTACTGGGTTTCGAAATTGTCCACGTGGCCAGAGTTAGCATGTTATGCCTTGGAGGTGCTTTCCTGCCCGGCGGCCAGCGTTTTATCTGAACGCGTATTCAGCACGGCAGGGGGCGTCATTACTGACAAGCGCAGCCGCCTGTCCACAGCCAACGTGGACAAGCTGACCTTCATAAAGATGAACCAGGCATGGATCCCACAGGACCTGTCCCTCCCTTGTGCAGAGTAGTCCTTATTAACTGCCTAAAACATGTCTTGTTGTGCTACGGGCCACTTCTTTATTTGATACAAATTTTATGAAACCCACAGTTGAATGAAACTCTTCTCTGTCTGGGCGCCGGGGCCTAACCAGATGAAAGTGGCCGGTTAAACTAACGGGTGACATGAAGCCATAACCTCTGCCATGCTATCTCTGTCTTCTGTCTGGGTGCTGAGGCCTAAGTCAAATAAAGCGGTCTTCTGCTGTGCTGGGGGATATGAAGCTAATCTCTGACCTCTCTCCTCTGTCTGGGTCCAAAGGCCTAAATCACTGAAAGAGGCCTTCTCCTGTGGTGTGTGATATGATGCCAGAATATGTGCTGTGGGGCCTCTCTCCTCTTCCTGGGTGCAGGGGTCAAATAAACTAAATTGTGGCCTACTCCTGTGGTGGTTGATATGATGCCTGATTCTCTGATGTGGAACCTCTCTCCTCTGGTTGGGTGAAGGGGTCAAAGTAACTAAATGGTGGCTTCTCCTGTGGTGGCTGATATGATGCCAGAATATGTGCTGTGGTGCCTCTCTCCTCTTCCTGGGTGCAGGGGTCAAAGTAACTAAATGGTGGCTTCTCCTGTGGTGGCTGATATGATGCCAGAATATGTGCTGTGGGGCCTCTCTCCTCTTCCTGGGTGCAGGGGTCAAAGTAACTCAATGGTGGCTTCTCCTGTGGTGGCTGATATGATGCCAGAATATGTGCTGTGGTGCCTCTCTCCTCTGTTTGGGTCCAAAGGCCTAAATCACTGAAAGAGGCCTTCTCCTGTGGTGTGTGATATGATGCCTGAATATGTGCTGTGGTGCCTCTCTCCTCTTCCTGGGTGCGGGGGTCAAAGTAACTCAATGGTGGCTTCTCCTGTGGTCTGTGATATGATGCCTGAATATGTGCTGTGGTGCCTCTCTCCTCTTCCTGGGTGCGGGGGTCAAAGTAACTCAATGGTGGCTTCTCCTGTGGTGGCTGATATGATGCCAGAATATGTGCTGTGGTGCCTCTCTCCTCTTCCTGGGTGCGGGGGTCAAAGTAACTCAATGGTGGCTTCTCCTGTGGTGGCTGATATGATGCCAGAATATGTGCTGTGGGGCCTCTCTCCTCTTCCTGGGTGCAGGGGTCAAAGTAACTCAATGGTGGCTTCTCCTGTGGTGGTTAGTATGATGCCAGAATATGTGCTGTGGGGCCTCTCTCCTCTTCCTGGGTGCAGGGGTCAAAGTAACTCAATGGTGGCTTCTCCTGTGGTGGCTGATATGATGCCAGAATATGTGCTGTGGTGCCTCTCTCCTCTTCCTGGGTGCGGGGGTCAAAGTAACTCAATGGTGGCTTCTCCTGTGGTGGCTGATATGATGCCAGAATATGTGCTGTGGGGCCTCTCTCCTCTTCCTGGGTGCAGGGGTCAAAGTAACTCAATGGTGGCTTCTCCTGTGGTGGTTAGTATGATGCCAGAATATGTGCTGTGGGGCCTCTCTCCTCTTCCTGGGTGCAGGGGTCAAAGTAACTCAATGGTGGCTTCTCCTGTGGTGGCTGATATGATGCCAGAATATGTGCTGTGGGGCCTCTCTCCTCTTCCTGGGTGCAGGGGTCAAAGTAACTCAATGGTGGCTTCTCCTGTGGTGGCTTATATGATGCCAGAATATGTGCTGTGGTGCCTCTCTCCTCTTCCTGGGTGCGGGGGTCAAAGTAACTCAATGGTGGCTTCTCCTGTGGTGGCTGATATGATGCCAGAATATGTGCTGTGGGGCCTCTCTCCTCTTCCTGGGTGCAGGGGTCAAAGTAACTCAATGGTGGCTTCTCCTGTGGTGGCTGATATGATGCCAGAATATGTGCTGTGGTGCCTCTCTCCTCTTCCTGGGTGCGGGGGTCAAAGTAACTCAATGGTGGCTTCTCCTGTGGTGGCTGATATGATGCCAGAATATGTGCTGTGGGGCCTCTCTCCTCTTCCTGGGTGCAGGGGTCAAAGTAACTCAATGGTGGCTTCTCCTGTGGTGGTTAGTATGATGCCAGAATATGTGCTGTGGGGCCTCTCTCCTCTTCCTGGGTGCAGGGGTCAAAGTAACTCAATGGTGGCTTCTCCTGTGGTGGCTGATATGATGCCAGAATATGTGCTGTGGTGCCTCTCTCCTCTTCCTGGGTGCGGGGGTCAAAGTAACTCAATGGTGGCTTCTCCTGTGGTGGCTGATATGATGCCAGAATATGTGCTGTGGTGCCTCTCTCCTCTTCCTGGGTGCGGGGGTCAAAGTAACTCAATGGTGGCTTCTCCTGTGGTGGCTGATATGATGCCAGAATATGTGCTGTGGTGCCTCTCTCCTCTTCCTGGGTGCAGGGGTCAAAGTAACTAAATGGTGGCTTCTCCTGTGGTGGTTGATATGATGCCTGATTCTCTGCTGTGAAACCTCTCTCCTCCATCTGGGTGTAGGGGTCAAAGTCTTTCAAAGTCGCCTTCTCCTGTGCTGATTGATATAAAGCTGATGGTTGTGCCATCTGACATGGTTGCCAGGGTCTGATTCAATGGGGGCCTACTCCTGTGGTGGGTGATCTAAATGCCTGATTCTCTGCTGTGAAACCTCTCTCCTCCGTCTGGGTGTAGGGGTCAAAGTCTTTCAAAGTCGCCTTCTCCTGTGCTGATTGATATGAAGCTGATGGTTGTGCCATCTGACATGGTTGCCGGGGTCCCATTAAATTGGGGCCTACTCCTGTGGTGGGTGATCTAAATGCCTGATTCTCTGCTTTGAAACCTCTCTCCTCCGTCCGGGTGTAGGGGTCAAAGTCTGTCAAAGTCGCCTTCTCCTGTGCTGATTGATATAAAGCTTATGCTTGTGCCATCTGACATGGTTGCCGGGGTCTGATTCAATGGTGGCCTACTCCTGTGGTGGGTGATCTAAATGCCTGATTCTCTGCTGTGTAACCTCTCTCCTCCGTCTGGGTGTAGGGGTCAAAGTAACTAAATGGTGGCCTACTCCTGTGGTGGGTGATATGATGCCTGGTTCTCTGCTGTGGGACCTCTCTCCTTTGTCTGGGTGCTGTGGTCAAAATAATAGTAAGTGACCTTCTCTATTGGTGGGTGACTTGAAGCCTGATTCTGTGCTATGGGACCTCACTCCAATTAATATTGTTTAATTTTTATTTATTTTATGTTAACTCATCATTTCCCTATCTACATTTGTTTGCAGGGGATTTAACTACATTTTGCTGCCTTTTGCAGCCCTCTAGCCCTTTCCGGGTGTGTTTTACAGCCTTTTTAGTGCCCAAAAGTTCGGGTCCCCATTGACTTCTATGGGGTTCGGGTTCGGGATGAAGTTCGGGTCGAGTTCGGATCCCGAACCCGAACATTTTTCGAAAGTTCGGCCGAACTCGTCGAACCCGAACATCCAGGTGTTCGCTCAACTCTAATCAGGAGCCCTTAATCAATGTACTAGCCCTTAATCTACGTGCACAGACAAACAACCCCGCACTCACCATATTCACTTGTGTGACAGTGCTACCGGCACTACTGCTACCGTAAGGTGGCCACCGAAACCAATTATACTTAAGCAGGGTAACTTCACATACAATCAGGAGCGAGCCAATCCTGCCACGGCTACCCCGGAGGAAGGAGTGTCCGACAAGCAGACACTTCCCAAGGTGAAACCTCAGCAGTCTCATCATTTGGACACCCCGAAAAGGAGGAAATAAAAATCTCAGTCTCCCATACAAGGAACAGGGATCTATTTAGGTGGACAAAGCATAGGTATGGTGGCTCAATCTGCTACAGAAGCTTTGGGAAAGTAGCTCAGAGAGCAGCCCACTCCTAATATATAAAAGGACTCAATACCTCTGAGAGGCAAAACCGAGCCAAAGACCCTTACTCAGCTAAACCGGTCACTGTATACGTCACTCTCATAATAATCGGTGACTGAAGCTGATAGGAATCCGATGGAAGCCAGAGATTATGACAGCAGCAGAAAAAGAGAAAGCAAAGTACTCAAGTTCACCTGCCAGTTTACCCTTAGCCTGCTGGAGCAATGAAAAAGATAGTTTGGATGGCACATTCATTGCAACTTTATTCAAGTGAAAAAATGTTAAACTTCACCAAGTCTGGACTCTACTTACGCCACCATTTAAAACTAATTTGTTGCTACGGAGCCTGCAGAGCGATAGTATCCACGTAGGAGCACCATGCCACAAACTATTAGGAATACTTAGCATTCCAGAACCCTGGAACCCGATTGCATCTGAAAGGCAGCCCACCGCACTGGTGGTAATAAAGCAATATGAGCTACAATTATATCTTCCTTTAAAGGTGTTGTCTCACTTCAGTTAATGACATTTATCATGTAGAAAAAGTTAAAACAAGCCACTTACTAATGTACTGTGATTGTCCATTTTGATTCATTCACATTATACACTGCTTATTTCCATGGTTATGACCACCCTGCAATCCATCAGTGGTGGTCGTGCTTGCACACTATCAGAAAAAGTACCTGCCTCTCTGGTGGCCGGGACAATGGGAACTCACATAGGTTGATGCCTTTTCCAATGCTATGCAAGCACAACCACCAACTGATGTATTGCAGGGTGGTCGTAACCATGGAAATGAGCAGTGTATAATGTGATGAAATAATTGATCCAGCCAGCAAAGGAAGCAATATAGAATACATTAGTAAATGGCTTGAATTCATTTCCTCTACATAATAAATGCTAATAGCTGAAGTGAGACAACCCCTTTAAGTAGAATAATTACAATATGTCTTCTCTGTATAACGTATGCAAAACAATTGTAGACACAGGATTCATTTGACAAAGCATCAATGCTATGAGTGTGATATGAGAAATTTCTACCAATGGCACATAAATGCTAGAAACAAAGCGAATGTTTTAGGAAAAATATTAATACTTTATATACAGAAAGTGCCTATAAATAATGAAATAATCTCACAGCCTCCATAAATGTGGCCGCTTAATTCCCCCAATGAGCAGTCTGAAAAGGGATCAAGGTAATCAGAAGACAAAAAGTGATCGGTAAGTACAGATACATAGTGCATGCGTTTGATACATGATATCACATTATAATTAATCCAAAGATAAAACTTGTGGTCCAGCTTCCCATAAAAACTTGCAGCTTTATTAATAACAATAAAAAACTGTTATCCAAACACGAATCACATACAAGATCCAAGATGTCTACGCGTTTCGGACTCCACAATCTTGGTCCTTACTCATGACATACAGAAAAGTGAATGTTCACCTCTCTTTAAACATGTGGTGCACCAGGTAATCAAAACTTCGGCATCACATGCTCAAAAGGGAAGGAGAACTAATCAGACACCAAAAAACAACATCCAATGCATCAAAAAGAAAAGACAACATGTATATAGTACTGAAAAACTATAAAAATAGTTATTTTAATGCTATTGTAAAATTGCAAGGTTACGCAATTTTTACTCAAGCATAATTTTTTCATGTTTAATGGGGAGTATTATTTGCAGCTGGCAGGAGTCTCTATGGGGCAAAATTTTTGCCTTCCATAGCTAATATTTTCATGGCTTGGTGAGAAAGACAGTTTTTATTTACGGAAGCTAAACATTTTTTAGACAATATCAAGTGGTATGGACGCTACTTAGTTGATTATATGGGTCGGCGATGTGGCGGACATTCCAGCTTTAGGTGAATACTTCAGTGAGGGGATAGATACAATCAAATTTAGCATCCATCATGATCCGAAATCTATAGTATTTCTGGACCTGCATTTGTATGGTGATGCCGCCAATTCAGTGATTTCAATATCGACCCATTGAAAGACGGCTGGCAATACCACCCTTTTAGTGACTTCATATCACCTACCTTATGTGACAAGGAACATACCAAGGGGCAAATGTTGCAAGCAAGACACAGCTGTTCGGATAGTACTGCTGTCACGGATGGTGTACAGGAAACAAGACAATACCATATAAACAATGTCTCTCTGGATCCACAACTAAGGAACAAAGGGAGACCCCTGCAATAGACCTGCCGCTCTCCCTCACTGCTCAGCCTATGCGAACACCCCAAAGGTGGATGGCCGCATATCCGCGTTCCTCGGCTATCTATTACCTGAAGAGCCTACAATAGTGAAGGGACACGACCACCGGCTCCCTACACTGACACGGAGGGAGTCAGGGTCACCTGGATCCAGAAAAGACAAAAACATAAATACATAAACAGCACTTATCTGCAGACGACTGAGGACTGAGGACTGGGAACTGGGAACTGGGAACAGCATGCACACACACTCCAGGAAGTAGTATCAGCCGCACACTACTGCATTATGGGGAGGAACTTAAAGGGTAGCGATCAGTCTGATTGCATGACAGCTGAGATAGACTAACGAGATGAGAAACTAAACCAAAACAAAGAAATTCAAGGAGGAGGATCTGAGAAGCTCCTGTGAGCGCTTCTCAGCTGTCTGGCTGTGACAGTACCCCTCCCTCTAGGAGTGGACTCCGGACACTCAGGGCCCACCTTCTCAGGATGGGACCTATGGAAAGCCCTGATGAGACGAGAGGCCTTAATGTCCGTCACTGGGACCCACATCCTCTCCTCAGGACCATAACCCTCCCAATGAACGAGGTACTGGAGGGAACCGCGGACAAGACGAGAATCCACAATCCTAGAGACCTGAAATTCAAGATTTCCATCAACCATAATCGGAGGAGGAGGCAAAGGCGAGGGTACAATAGGTTGAACATAAGGTTTCAATAAGGACTTATGAAAAACATTATGGATCTTCCAAGTCTGAGGAAGATCAAGACGGTAGGCAACAGGATTGATGACAGACAGGATCTTGTAAGGCCCAATAAACCTAGGACCCAACTTCCAGGAGGGAACCTTCAATTTGATATTCTTGGTAGACAACCACACCAGATCACCAACATTCAGGTCCGGACCAGGCACACGTCTCTTATCCGCCACACGCTTATATCTCTCACTCATGCTCTTTAGATTATCCTGAATCTTTTGCCAAATAGATGACAAAGACGAGGAGAATCTGTCCTCATCAGGCAAACCAGAAGAGCCCTCTCCCGAGAAAGTCCCAAACTGCGGATGGAACCCATATGCACCAAAAAATGTGGACTTATCAGAGGACTCCTGACGACGGTTATTTAAAGAAAACTCAGCAAGGGACAAAAAAGAACACCAATCCTCCTGATTCTCCGCCACAAAACAGCGCAGATATGTCTCCAGATTCTGATTGACGCGCTCTGTCTGGCCATTCGACTGCGGATGGAAAGCAGAAGAGAATGACAACCGAACCCCCAAGCGAGAACAGAAAGCCTTCCAGAATCTGGAAACAAACTGCGTGCCCCTATCAGAGACTATGTCTGAAGGAATCCCATGCAATTTGACAATGTGGTCAATAAATGCCTGCGCCAGCGTCTTAGCATTGGGCAAACCAGGAAAAGGGATAAAATGCACCATTTTGCTAAAACGGTCCACCACCACCAGAATCACAGACTTCCCCGAGGAACGAGGCAAGTCCGTTATGAAGTCCATGGACAGATGTGTCCAAGGACGGGAAGGAATGGGCAAAGGAAGGAGAGGACCTGATGGCCGTGAATGAGGGACCTTGGCACGAGCGCAAGTCTCGCAAGCTGCCACAAAACCCTCAACCGACTTACGAAGCGCAGGCCACCAGAATCTCCGAGCGATGAGATCCAGTGTGGCTCTTGCCCCCGGGTGCCCAGCAAGGACCGTGTCGTGGTGTTCTTTAAAAATCTTGTGTCTCAAAGCGAGAGGCACAAACAACCTCCCAGGAGGACAAAGATCAGGAGCTTCTGACTGGGCTGCCTGCACCTCTGCCTCCAATTCAGGAAAAAGAGCATAGACCACCACACCTTCAGCCAAAATGGGACCCGGGTCTTCAAAATTCCCAACTCCTGGAAAACAACGTGACAGGGCATCTGCCTTCACATTCTTAACCCCAGGGCGGAACGTAACAACAAAATTAAACCTTGAAAATAACAAAGACCATCTGGCCGGTCTCGGGTTCAGATGCTTGGCTGACTCCAAATAGGCCAGATTTTTATGGTCAGTAAACACGGTAATAGGGTGTCTGGCTCCCTCTAGCCAAAGGCGCCATTCCTCAAAAGCCAACTTGATGGCCAACAATTCCCTATCTCCCACATCATAATTTCTCTCTGCAGAGGAGAGTTTCTTTGAGAAAAAGGCACACGGTTGCCATTTGGCAGGAGAGGAACCCTGAGACAAGACCGCACCCACCCCTACCTCAGAAGCATCAACCTCAACTATGAAGGGTAACGAAATATCAGGTTGTACTAGGATGGGAGCGGAAGCAAAACTCTCCTTGATATTAGAAAAGGCCTTACGCGCCTCTACCGACCAGGAAGAAAAATCTACCCCCTTTCTGGTCATATCAGTGAGTGGTTTAAAAACAGAGGAATAATTCAAAATAAATTTCCTGTAATAATTGGCAAAGCCCAAAAAACGCATCAGCACCTTCTGGTTCTCAGGAAGCTCCCACTCAAGCACAGCGCGGACCTTCTCGGGGTCCATGCGAAAACCAGAAGCGGAGACAAGAAACCCCAGAAATTGGATTTCTGGAACCGCAAACACACATTTTTCCAGTTTCGCATATAATTTATTCTCCCGCAGAATGAGCAAGACCTGACGTAAGTGTTCCTTATGAGTCTTGAAATCAGGAGAAAAAAATCAAAATGTCATCCAAATACACTAATACAAATTTTCCCATTAAATGATAAAAAATGCTGTTGACGAAATGCTGAAAAACGGCTGGGGCATTCATCAAACCAAAAGGCATAACCAAATTCTCAAAATGGCCCTCAGGGGTATTGAAAGCCGTCTTCCATTCGTCTCCTTCTCTGACCCTAACCAGGTTGTATGCCCCTCTTAGGTCTAATTTGGAAAAGACTTTAGCCCCAACAACCTGGTTAAACAGGTCCGGGATCAGAGGAAGCGGATAAGGATCACGAATAGTGATACTGTTCAGCTCCCTGAAATCCAGACAAGGTCTTAAAGAACCATCTTTTTTCTTAACAAAGAAAAAACCAGCGGCAACAGGTGACTTCGAGGGTCGTATGTGTCCTTTTCTCAAACTCTCAGAGATATAAGCCCGCATAGCGACCCTCTCAGGTTGGGAGAGATTGTATAAACGAGATTTAGGCAGCTTGGCGCCTGGGATGAGATTAATAGGGCAATCATACTCCCTGTGCGGAGGCAAACCCTGAACTCCACTCTCAGAGAAGACATCCAAAAATTCAGAGAGGAAAGGTGGTACAGTCTTAGTAGAAACCTCAGAAACAGATGTTATGAGGCAATTCTCTCTGCAAAAGTTACTCCAACCATTTATTTGCCTCGCTTGCCAATCAATGGTGGGGTTATGTTTAGTGAGCCAGGGTAGCCCCAACACTAGAGGAGTAGGCAAACCGCTAAGGACGAAACATGACACATCCTCAACATGAGCATCACTCACAATTAAACGGATATTGTGAACTATGCCCTTTAATGATTTCTGAGAAAGTGGAGCTGAATCAATAGCAAAAACAGGAATATCCCTTCCCAAAGTGCATACCTGGAAACCATGAGTTATTGCAAATTGATTATCAATGAGGTTGACAGCTGCTCCACTATCCACAAAAATCTCACAAAAAATGCTCTTGCTCTCTAGCGCCACCCTAGCAGGCAGGACAAAACGGGAACTACAAGCAAACGGAAAACCTTCAATTTCCGCCTCAACCCTGCCAATAGTAACAGACGGAACATTTTTAAAAGATTTTTTCCTTTTTGTCTCTTTATTACTCCCAGAAAACTGCCTGAATCTCCTTGAGGGACAAACATTTGCCAAAATGATTTATACCTCCACAACAAAAACAAACCCTCCCATGCGGGCTGAATCTTCTATTGTCAGAGGCAATCAACCCCAGCTGCATGGGCTCCTGCTCAGAAGGGGCTGACAGCGACTGAGACTCCTGCGCACAGAATGAGACCGCTGCACTGTTCCGAGACTGAGTAGGACAGGAAGGAGAGATCTCTCGTCTCTCTCTAAGACGCCTGTCAATACGAACGGCCTGAGACATAGCAGAGTCCAAGGAGATAGGCCTCTCATGAAAGGAAAATGCAGCTTTCAATCCCTCTGAAAGACCATTTCAAAATTGACTTCGGAGTGCAGCATCATTCCAACCAGTATCAGCTGCCCATCTCCGAAATTCGGAGCAGTATATCTCTGCGGATTGTTTACCCTGGCATAACAGACGTAGTCTAGACTCAGCCAGAGCAATACGATCCGGATCATCATATATCTGACCCAGGGCTAAAAAGAATTCATCCACTGAGCGGAGGGGCCGTGCCCCCTCCGGTAGCGAAAAGGCCCAAGACTGAGCGTTACCCCTGAGCAGCGATACAATGATCCCCACCCTCAGTTCTTCATCACCAGAAGAATGGGGAAGAAGGCAAAAATCGAGTTTGCAAGCCTCTTTAAAACGCACAAAATTCTCACTACCCCCAGAGAACGTATCCGGGAGCGAGATCTGAACCGGTCACTTGAAACTGAGAAAAAAATCCTACGGAGATCAGCTACCTCCAATGAAAGACCCTGGAGGCGTTCAGCCAAAAGTGAAACCGGATCCATGCTTGAGACGGTTTTGGCGGCTGATAATGTCACGGATGGTGTACAGGAAACAAGACAATACCATATAAACAATGTCTCTCTGGATCCACAACTAAGGAACAAAGGGAGACCCCTGCAATAGACCTGCCGCTCTCCCTCACTGCTCAGCCTATGCGAACACCCCAAAGGTGGATGGCCGCATATCCGCGTTCCTCGGCTATCTATTACCTGAAGACCCTACAATAGTGAAGGGACACGACCACCGGCTCCCTACACTGACACGGAGGGAGTCAGGGTCACCTGGATCCAGAAAAGACAAAAACATAAATACATAAACAGCACTTATCTGCAGACGACTGACGACTGAGGACTGAGGACTGGGAACTGGGAACTGGGAACAGCATGCACACACACTCCAGGAAGTAGTATCAGCCGCACACTACTGCATTATGGGGAGGAACTTAAAGGGTAGCGATCAGTCTGACTGCATGACAGCTGAGATAGACTAACGAGATGAGAAACTAAACCAAAACAAAGAAATTCAAGGAGGAGGATCTGAGAAGCTCCTGTGAGCGCTTCTCAGCTGTCTGGCTGTGACAACTGCATTTATGATGGAAGCAGATAATATCGGTAGCAGATTGCTTCGAGAAATTATGCTACACGGTCTATAAAGGAGGCCAAAAAATGGTCTCTCTCTTAAGACATAAGTAAATTAATATTTCCCCAAAAGGCAGATTCAGATAGGGAAATTACTTGAAATAACATAAAATGCGTAAAAATAAAAAATAATAATCTTGATCTAGGAGGATGAGGTCCATGGAGTAGGAGGTTAAGGAGGCGGTGGATGTGGCGGTGTAGGTGGAAGCGGCAGTGGTGGAGGAGGAGGAGGTAGCCAACACTGGTTTTTGGTTTTTATTTTTATTTTGGGTAGACCCCAAAACATTGGAAAATATTAAAAATAAAACAAAGAGGAAGTGCGCTGGAGTACAACAATGGCTAGGTGAGGCCGGTCTATTCTGCACAAGGTGCGGACAAGTCCTGTGGGATCCATGCCTGGTTCATTTTAATGAACGTGAGCTTGTCCACATTGGCTGTGGACAGGCGGCTGCGCTTGTCTGTGATGACGCCCCCTGCCGTGCTAAACACACGTTCAGATAATACACTGGCTGCAGGGCAGGGCAGCACTTCCAAGGTGTAAATTGCAAGCTCAGGCCATGTGACCAATTTGGAGACCCAGAAGTTGAAGGGGGCAGACCCGTCATTCAGTACGTGTAGGCGTGTGCACACATACTGCTCCGCCATGTTACTGAAATGTTGCCTCCTGCTAAGACGTTCCATATCTGCTGGTGGTGCTGGTTGTTGTGGCGTGCTGACAAAGCTTTTCCACATTTCGGGCATGCTAACCCTGCCTTCTGAGGTGCTGGCGGTGCCCCAGCTGCGTTGGAGACTTCTTCCTTCTCCGCAGCCATCAGCAGCGCATCGACCGGCGTGCGCTTGTAGTCGCGCATCTTCCGATCAGTAACAGACGTTTTTACTAAATTTAGTTCCCTGTCAGCAATGCAGAGCAGGGTTTTTTTACCGGCAAAAATGGGTTAATGTCAACCATCAATGTAACAGACGAATTTTAGAAATTTAGGTCCCTGTCACCTATGCAGAGCAGGGGTTTATTCACGGCAAAAAGGTAAAATGTCACCCGAGAATGTAACCGATGATATTTAGAAATTTAGGCCCTGTCACCTATGCAGAGCAGGGGTTTATTCACGGCAAAACTGGGTTCACGTCACCCACCAATGGAACAGACGATTTAGCAAAAATTAGGTCCCTATCACATATGCAAAAATGTGATTTTATTTACGGCAAAAATGGTAAAAATGTCACCCAAGAATGTAACAGACGCTTTTGCACCCTGCTCCCTCTTTTGCTGTGCTGGTGCCTCTGTGCGACCACCTTCTCTACCTCCAAACTGCACACGTCACTCGCATGACCTTGATTACATGTGGGGTCTAGTACATCCTCATCCTCCACATCATCTTCTACCCACTATTTACCCCTGCCCTGCTTGTCGGTCTGCACACTTCAGGAAGCCGCAGCAGTTGGCACCTGTGTTTCGTCATCATCAGAGACGTGCTGCGATGGTCTTCTAATGTCCTCATGCTTAAACATAAGTGGTTGGGCATCGGTGCACTCAATATCTTCCAATTCTTGGGGCAGGGCTATGTGGATGGCCACGGAAACCCTGCCAGCAGAATCATCAAAAAGCATGAGAGACTGCTGCATGACTTGGGGCTCAGACTGCTTGCCTGATTTGCAAGGGGGTGAGTTGAAATACAGATGGCCATGCGCTGTAGGTGCCAACTTTGATCTTTCAGCAGGGGACTGGGTGGTAGACAATGTGAAGGAACTGGAGGCACTGTTAGCCACCCAATCTACTATCGCCTGTACTTGTTCTGGCCTCACCATTCGTAGAGCAGCATTCTTGCCTACCAAATAATGCTGAAGGTTCTGTCGCTTACTCGCATCTGAGGAAGGTGTTTCACTTGGGCGTGTAGCTGGCACAGATCGACCACGTCCTCTCCCTGCAACAGGAGCTCCACTAACAACAGCAGCACCACGATCAGGGCCACGTGCCTTGTTTGACGATCTCCTAATTTTTTGCAGTTACCCACTGAAGTAACAGATGTTTTTACTAAATTAAGTTCCTTGCGAACAATGCAGAGCAGGGGTTTTTGACAACCAAAATGGGTTTAATGTCACCCAACAATGGAACAGATGAATTTTTTAACTTATTGCCCGGTCTGCTATGCAGTGCAGGCAGCAAAGGTACTTCATTGCCAAAAAAAAGTTTGTTCCGGTTACACAATGAAACAGATGGATTTAACTGTATTTATTTAACTACCAGAAATGCAGCACAGGTCAAAAAGGTACTTTATTGCCCCAAAAAAGTTTTTTTTTTAAACCCTAAATGAAACAGATGGATTTAACTGTGATTATATTTCACTCTCACAAATGAAGCACAGGGGTTTTTAACATAAAAAATGGTGGATATGTCACCCCTACAATGGAACAGATGGATTTGCTGAATTTATGTGCCTGCCTGTCACATGTGCAGGCCTCAGAGGTACTTTACACCCAAAAATGGGAATTTGAAGCCCAAAAATGTAACAGCGGTATTTAATGGTTTTATTTGACTGACAGGAACGCAGCGTAGGCTGCAAATGTACTTTATAGCAACAAAATATATATTTTTTTTAACCCTAAATGAAACAGATGGATTTAACTGTGCAGGTGCACTATTAAAATGGGGATATGTGACCTCCTGGGTCCCTGAACTTACAGACGGTATTATTTTCCCTTCCCCTGGCACATATGCAGGTGCACTTTAAAAATGGGTATATGTCGGCCACTGAACTACAAGAACAGGATTAAATGATTGTCCCTGGCACATATGCTGTGCTGGTGTACTGCTGTTGCAAAAAATGGCCGCCGACGCCCACCTAACTAACAGACAGATTAAAACTTTTTTTTCAGTCTCACTGGGCTCAAGGCAGGATGCAAAAATGTTGCATTGCACCCCCAAAAGAAAAAAACGCTGTAGATCGCAGACTTCACACCAAGTGCAGATATCAGATTCTTTCCTAATCTCTCCTTCACAGCAGCAGCATCCTCTCCCTACACTAGTAAGAGCTGAGTGACGTTTTGCGCTACATAACTCCAGCTTATATAGAGGCTGGGTCACATGCTACACTGCCCAATCACAGCCATGCTATTAGTAGGCATGGCTGTGATGGCTTTTAAGGGCACAAGAGTTAAAAGCTTGTTCATTGGCTGCCCTGCATCCTTTCAACAAGCACCATTAAATCGCTGAACACCGAACTCGAACCCGAACTTTAACGAAAATGTTCGGGTACAAAAAACCCTAAAGTTCGGTACGAACCCAAACTTTACAGTTTGGGTTCACTCAACCCTATTCCAGGAATGATTCTTTTGATAATGTTTTGGATGTCAGTACACAGTATATTTCTAATACATCTATTTCTTCCTTAGATTTCAGGGAATTAGTACAAAGAGCTTCTCTGCAGGAAATGCTACAAGAGCAGGATGAGACTCAAACAAAATAATTCTAAATTTTTTAAAACATAATTTTTATCCATTACAGTCGAGATCTCCTGCTCTGGATCGTTTCCAGGATCTAGTGGAAAAAGATTTATGTGCGTTACATGAAAAAATATTACTGAGAAAGGAAAGGGTGGGGTGCACAATTCCACATAAGAATGGTTTCAACTAGAGATGATCGAATCGAAGCTGACGAAGTGGAATTCGTTCTGAATTTTAGGAATAATTCGATTTGCACTGAAGCCAAATTTCCTCGTTCTTTGTGGTAACAAATCAATTTTTTTTCCTAAAACGGCCGCCGCACGTGTGAGGACATAGAGAAAGGAACTCTGGGAAGGCGAGATCACCCAGATTGACATGCATGCAGCCAATCAGCAGCCAGCACTGTGATGTCATAGCCCTATAAATAGCGGCAGCCATCTTAGATTCTGCCATTTTCCAGTGTACTTAGTGCAGGGGGAGACGTCTGCAGGCGCTAGGGACAGTGCTAGAAAAACTATTTAATTTTGCAGAAAAAGCGATTTACCAGTGCAGGGAAAGATTGTTCAAGGTGTAGGGAAAGGATAAGGAGGAATCATTCCACAGCATTTATGTTAAAAAGGGTCCAGTAGAGGAGGTTACAGCCTGGGTAATAGGAACAATCCTATTACACCTTGCTGCACTGACTGCGGATCCACATTGCCATTATACAGCTCTGTAATTCCAGCAAACTGTTCTTATTAGGGTGCAAGTGCTGTGTGATACAGACATTAACAGGGTTATTACAAGGAAATATTTCTACGTCTTATTTGCCCTTTTGCGGTGCAGTTATATGTTCTAAAGCATTTTTTGGCTTTTTTAGTGGGAATAAAAGGGCTTATTAGCCGTTGTGTGGTGCGAAAATTACAGCCCTCTTTGTCGTGTATTAGTGACAAAACCCAAATATATTTGCCGGTCAGCGGTGCAGTTACCTTATATATCTGTTATATTACCGTACCTTATATTACCGTAAAAAGACAAAATATATTTGCCGATCAGCGGTGCAGTTATCTGTTTTAAAGCCATTTTTGCCGTGTATTAGTGGAAACCCAAAAATATATTTGCCACTCAGCGGTCCAGTTATCTGTGGTAAAGCCTTTTGTGATGTGTATTAGCGGAAAAAGAAAATATATATTTTCCGCTCAGCGGTTCAGTTATCTGTGGTAAAGCCAGAAGCCTATGAGGCAGTAGAGCGACGGTAGTGGCTAGAATGGAGTTGCTCCAGTGAGGTATGATGTCGGAGGAAGAGGCGGAGTCTTGTCATCCAGGAGGGAAGGCCTCAAGATTTGCAGGAGATTCTACAGAGCATGTTGTTGAAGAAAGGAGAGAGGAGAGAGGGCTTTTTGCAGGGGCTGAAGGGAGGAGGAATAATCCTTGTACTGGAGACTGTATGTTAGAGGGGTCTGAAGAGAGGGGGGGGGTGATATTATTTATATGGGACTGTATTCTGGAGGGGCTGAAGGCAGGGGGGTGATATTATTTTACATGGGACTGTATGCTGGAGGGGCTGAAGGCAGAAAGAGTGATTAATTTTACATGGGACTGTTTGCAAGAAGGGCTGGAAGGTAGGGGGAGTGATGTATATTACATGGGACTGTAGGTTGAAGGGGCTGAAGGCAGGGGGAGTTTTTAATTTTACATGGGACTGTATGTTGGAGGGGCTGAAGGAGAGGAGTGATGTATTTTACATGGGACTGCATGCTGGAGGGGCTAAAGGCAAGGAAGTGATGTGTCTTACATGGGACTGTATGCTTGAGGGGCTAAAGGCAGGGGGAGTTTTGTATTTTACATGGGACTGTATGTTGGAGGGGCTGAAGGAGGGTAGTGATGTATTTTACATGGGACTGGATGCTGGAGGGGCTGAAGGCAGGGGAGTTATTTATCTTACACGGGACTGTATGCTGGAGGAGCTGAAAGCGGGGACGACGTTGTATCTTACATGGGACTGTATGCTTGAGGGGCTGAAGGCAGAGGGAGTGATTTATTTTACATAGGACTGTTTTCAAGAAGGGCTGAAGGCAGGGGAAGTGATGTATCTTACATGGGACTGTATGCTTGAGGGGCTGAAGGCAGGAGGCGTTTTGTATTTTACATGGGACTGTATTTTGGAGGGGCTGAAGGAGGGGAATGAAGTATTTTACATGGGACTGCATGCTGGAGGGGCTGAAGGCAAGGAAGTGATGTGTCTTACATGGGACTGTATGTTGGAGGGGCTGAAGGCAGGGGAGTGATTTATCTTACACGAGACTGTATGCTGGAGGGGCTGGAAGCGGGGGGAACGTTGTATCTTACATAGGACTGTATGCTTGAGGGGCTGAAGGCAGGGGGAGTTTTGTATTTTACATGGGACTGTATGTTGGAGGGACTGAAGGAGGGTAGTGATGTATTTTACATGGGACTGCATGCTGGAGGGGCTAAAGGCAAGTAAGTGATGTGTCTTACATGGGACTGTATGCTGGAGGGGCTGAAGGCAGGGGAGTGATTTATCTTACACGGGACTGTATGCTGCAGGGGCTGAAAGCGGGGGGGGAACGGAATGATATATTTTACAATGGATAGTTTTCAAGAAGGGCTGAAGGAAGGGGGAGTGATGTATCTTACATGGGACTGTATGCTTGAGGGGCTGAAGGCAGACGGCGAAGAGAGGGAGGGTCAAATTATGTACATGGGACTGTATGCTGGAGGGGCTGAAGGCGGGAAGTGATGTATTTTACTTGGAACTGTATGCTGGAGAAGCTGAAGGCAGGGGGAGTGATATATTTTACATGGGACTGTATGTTGGAGGGGCTTAAGGCGGGGAGTGATGTATTTTACATAGGACTGTATGCTGGAGGGGCTGAATGCAGGGAAGTGATGTGTCTTACATGGGACTGTATGCTGGAGGGGCTGAAGGCAGGCGGCGAAAAGAGGGAGGATGATATTATTTACATGGGACTGTATGCTGGAGGGGCTGAAGTTAGGGGGAGTTTTGCATTTTACATGGGACTGTATGCTGGAGGGGCTGAAGGCGGGGAGTGATTTATTTTACTTGGAACTGTATGCTGGAGGAGCTGAAGGCAGGGGGAGTGATATATTTTACATGGGACTGTATGTTGAAAGGGCTGAAGGCGGGGAGTGATGTATTTTACATAGGACTGTATACTGGAGAAGCTGAAGGCAGGTGAAGTGATCTATTTTACATGGGACTGTATGCTGGAGGGGCTGAAGGCAGTGGAGTGATTTATCTTACATGGGACTGTATGCTGGAGGGGCTGAAGGCAGGGGGAAGGTTGTATCTAACATGGGACTGTATGTTGGAGGGGCTGAAGGCAGGGGAGTAATGTATTTTACATGGGACTGTATGCTGGAGGGGCTGAATGGGGCCATAATTATTACTATAATACAGAGGGGGCCATTATATTAATAATAGTAATAATAATACAGTGGGGGCAATAACAACAACAAAAAAAAAAACTTTTCATCTGCTACTGCGCAAAAAACTATTTTTACTATACTAAATCGAGTGTGCAGATTACAAATCCGAAGTCAGAATTGTTGTAACACGTCACAAAATTTTGCTATGCATAAGTATGCCTAAATGAATCAAGAACTTGGAAAGCATTGAATTATTTTGAACAGAACGAGTTTTACTCCAACAATTACCTGATCTACTTCAGAATTTGCGTAGTAAACAGTGTATGAAAATGTAATGAAATAACAAAATTTCAAAAAGTCTCGTTTTTCAGTTTAGAAGTCTTACTTGAGCAAGGCCCAGTACTGCTAAAAGTGCTTCAGGCATCTGCTTTTGCGTTTGTGAACGGTCATATTTTCCCGTTGCAAAAACCAGCAGTAGTTCCCCATCATGTTGGGATTCCAGCGGCCTTCATACCTGCTCTCAGTTGTAGAAATTTCTTTATGGAACCGCTCTCCATGTTTGTCTCTTACGTGTCCCAAATTGGGTGGGAAAAAGTCAAGATGGGAATGTAAGAAATGCACTTTCAATGACATTCGGCAGCCAAGTTGTTCATATGCTGTAAGCACGTTGTCTACTAATTCAGCAGAGTTTGCAGCTCGTCTGTTCCCAAGGAAGTTCTGCACTACTAGCACAAATGCATCCCAAGTTGCAAGACGCACTCTTTGCCAGATTCTTGCGCTGATCATAAATAGTGTATTTGCCACATATGTAGCAGAAATTGTCTGGATCGTTAACACATTTCCGTTTATCCATCTTCAGTTTCAAAACTGATAGCACTATAACAGATCACTTTATCCAAATCTGTCCAGCTTGCTTATATACTTACTGCTGACATCAGCCTGAGTGCGTCCGGACAGGTCTGGACATGTCCATTGGAATATCTCCAATATAACGCATTAATATTTAGGGTTGAGTGAACCCGAACTGTAAAGTTCGGGTTCGTCCCGAACTTTAGGATATTTGGACCCAGAACCCGAACCCGAACATTTCAGTAAAAGTTCGGGTTCGGTGTTCGGCGAGTTAATGGCGCATTTTTAAAGGCTGCAGAGCAGCCAATCAACAAGCGTTTAACTCGTGTGCCCTTAAAAGCCATCACTGCCATGCCTACTAATGGCATGACTGCGATTGGCCAGTGCAGCATGTGACCCAGCCTCTATATAAGCTGGAGTCACGTAGCGCTGCACGTCACTCTGCTCTGATTAGTGTAGGCAGAGGATGCTGCTGCTGTGAGGGAGAGAATAGGACAGAATCTTTAATCAGAAGTGCTTGTTAACTCAGCGATATACATAGATTTAGTTTTGTGGGTGCAGTGCACAATCTTTTTACCGTACCCTGAGCTCAGTGACAGAGAAAAAAAACTTTTATCCGTCTGTTAGTTAGGTGGGCGGCGGCGGCCATTTTATGCAAGTTCTTTGCACCAGCACAGCATATGTGCATTTGTGACAGTCAAATAGAAGCTTGAACTACTGCATTTATATTCTGGGTTTATAAAAAAATCACCCATTTTTAGCAAGACCCTACATCTGTGTCCTTTGCAGCATTAATCAGTGTGCAATTTAAGCTAGAAATACAGCAATAATTTCTGGGTTTTAAAAAACACAATTTTTGGGCAAAATACTAAATTTTACAGCCCTTGCTGCATCTGTCAGTAAGAAATTAAAGCGCTATATACTGCTGTCATATTCTGTTATTAAGAAAACACCCATTTAAGGCAAAATCCTAATTTTGTGGCGTTTGCTGCATCTATCATTGTTAAAAACAAGCTTGAAATACTTCCAAAATTTTCTGGGCTTTAAAAACACACACTTTTGGCAATACCCTCCATCTGGGGCCTATGCCACATTAGTCAGTGTGCAATTTAAGATAGAAATACAGCAATAATTTTCTGGGTTTTAAAAAACACCTTTTTTGGGCAAAATTCTAAATTTTTCAGCCCTTGTTGCATCAGTCAGTGAGGAATTCAAGTATTATATACTGCTGTCATATTCTGTTATTAAAAAAACACCCTTTTTGGGCAAAATCCTAATTTTGCGGTGTTTGCTGCATCTGTCATTGTTAAAAACAAGCTTGAAATATTTCAATAATTTTCTGGGTTTTAAAAAACACAAATTTTTGGCAATACCCTCCATCTGGGGCCTATGCCACATTAGTCAGTGTGCAATTTAAGCTAGAAATACAGCAATAATCTTCAGGGTTTTAAAAAACACCCTTTTTCGGCAAAATACTCAATTTTTCAGCCCTTGTTGCATCAATCAGTGAGGAATTCAAGTATTATATACTGCTGTCATATTCTGTTATTAAAAAAACACCCTTTTTGGGCAAAATTCTAAATTCGCGGCATTTGCTGCTTCTGTTATTGTTAAATACAAGCATGAAATACTTCAATAATTTTCTGGGTTTTAAAAAACACCAATTTTTGGCAATACCCTCCATCTGGGGCCTATGCCACATTAGTCAGTGTGCAATTTAAGCTAGAAATACAGCAATAATTTTCTAGGTTTTAAAAAATACCCTTTTTGGGCAATATACTCAATTTTACAGACCTTGCTGCATCGGTCAGTGTGAAATTCAAGCGTTATATACTGCTGTCATACTCTGGTATTAAAAAAACACCCTTTTTGGGCAAAATCCAAAATTTGCGGACTCGTCTGCATCTGTCATTGTGAGATACAAGCTTGAAATATAGCAATGTTATTCTGGGTTAAAAAAAAAACAAATTTTTGGCAAAGTACTTAATATTGCAGCCCTTGCTGCATTTGTCATTGTGAGATACACGCGTGAGATACTGGTGTTCTATTCTGTTGTTAAAAAAACACCCATTTTGGGCAAAAAACTAGATTTGAGGCCTTGTCTGTCTCTGTCAGTGTGATATACAAGCTTAATATACAGCAATAATAGTCTGGGTTTAAAAAAACACCCATTTTGGCCAAAATACTCAATTTTACAGCCCTTGCTGCATCTGTCAGTGTGAAATTAAAGCTTTATATACTGCTGTCATATTCTGTTATTAAAAAAACACCCTTTTTGAGCAAAATTCTAAATTTGCGGCCTTGTCTGCATCTGTCATTTTTAAAAACAAGCTTTAAATACTTCAAAATTTTCTGGGTTTTAAAAAACACCCATTTTTTCTGAAATACAGCAATAATCTTCAGGGTTTTAAAAAACACCCATTTTTGGCAGTACCCTCCATCTGGGGCCTCTGCCGCATTAGTCAGTGCGCAATTTAAGCTAGAAATACAGCAATAATCTTCAGAGTTTTAAAAAACATTTCGGCAAAATACTCAATTGTACAGCCCTTGCTGCATCTGTCAGTGTGAAATTCAAGCGTTATATACTGCTATCATATTCTGTTATTAAAAAAACACCCTTTTTGGGCAAAATTCTAAATTTGCAGCATTTGTTGCATCTGTCATTGTTAAATACAAGCATGAAATACTTCAATAATGTTCTGGGTTTTAAAAAATACCCTTTTTGGGCAAAATACTCAATTTTACAGACCTTGCTGCATCGGTCAGTGTGAAATTCAAGCGTTATATACTACTGTCATACTCTGGTATTAAAAAAAAACCCTTTTTGGGCAAAATACAAAATGTGCGGACTTGTCTGCATCTGTCATTGTGAGATACAAGCTTGAAATATAGCAATGTTTTTCTGGATTAAAAAAAATCAAAAGTTTTTGGCAAAGTACTTAATATTGCAGCCCTTGCTGCATTTGTCATTGTGAGATACACGCGTGAGATACTGGTGTTCTATTCTGTTATTAAAAAAACACCCATTGTGGGCAAAAAACTAGATTTGCGGCCTTGTCTGTCTCTGTCAGTGTGATATACAAGCTTAATATACAGCAATAATAGTCTGGGTTTAAAAAAACACCCATTTTGGGCAAAATACTCAATTTTACAGCCCTTGCTGCATCTGTCAGTGTGAAATTAAAGCGTTATATACTGCTGTCATATTCTGTTATTAAAAAAACACCCTTTTTGGGCAAAATTCTAAATTTGCGGCATTTGCTGCATCTGTCATTGTTAAATACAAGCATGAAATACTTCAATAATTTTCTGGATTTTAAAAAACACAAATTTTTGGCAATACCCTCCATCTAGGGCCTATGTCACATTAGTCAGTGTGCAGGTTAAGCTAGAAATACAGCAATAATGTTCTGGGTTTTAAAAAACACCCATTTTTTCTGAAATACAGCAATAATCTTCAGGGTTTTAAAAAACATTTCGGCAAAATACTCAATTGTACAGCCCTTGCTGCATCTGTCAGTGTGAAATTCAAGCGTTATATACTGCTGTCATATTCTGTTATTAAAAAAAACACCCTTTTTAGGCAAAATTCTAAATTTGCGGCATTTGTTGCATCTGTCATTGTTAAATACAAGCATGAAATACTACAATAATTTTCTGGGTTTTAAAAAACACTAATTTTTGGCAATACCCTCCATCTGGGGCCTATGCCACATTAGTCAGTGTGCAATTTAAGCTAGAAATACAGCAATAATGTTCTGGGTTTTAAAAAATACCCTTTTTGGGCAATATACTCAATTTTACAGACCTTGCTGCATCGGTCAGTGTGAAATTCAAGCGTTATATACTGCTGTCATACTCTGGTATTAAAAAAACACCCTTTTTGGGCAAAATACAAAATTTGCGGACTTGTCTGCATCTGTCATTGTGAGATACAAGCTTGAAATATAGCAATGTTATTCTGGGTTAAAAAAAACACAAATTTTTGGCAAAGTACTTAATATTGCAGCCCTTGCTGCATTTGTCATTGTGAGATACACGCGTGAGATACTGGTGTTCTATTCTGTTATTAAAAAAACACCCATTTTGGCAAAAAAATAAATTTGCGGCCTTGTCTGTCTCTGTCAGTGTGATATACAAGCTTAACATACAGCAATAATAGTCTGGGTTTAAAAAAACACCCATTTTGGGCAAAATACTAAATTTTACAGCCCTTGCTGCATCTGTCAGTGTGAAATTAAAGCTTTATATACTGCTGTCATATTCTGTTATTAAAAAAACACCCTTTTTGGGCAAAATTCTAAATTTGCGGCCTTGTCTGCATCTGTCATTTTTAAAAACAAGCTTTAAATACTTCAAAATTTTCTGGGTTTTAAAAAACACCCATTTTTTCTGAAATACAGCAATAATCTTCAGGGTTTTAAAAAACATTTCGGCAAAATACTCAATTGTACAGCCCTTGCTGCATCTGTCAGTGTGAAATTCAAGCGTTATATACTGCTGTCATATTCTGTTATTAAAAAAACACCCATTTTAGGCAAAATACTCAATTTTACAGCCCTTGCTGCATCTGTCAGTGTGAAATTAAAGCTTTATATACTGCTGTCATATTCTGTTATTAAAAAAACACCCTTTTTGGGCAAAATACTAAATTTGCGGCCTTGTCTGCATCTGTCATTTTTAAAAACAAGCTTTAAATACTTCAAAATTGTCTGGGTTTTTAAAAACACCCATTTTTGGCAATACCCTCTATCTGGGGCCTCTGCCGCATTAGTCAGTGCGCAATTTAAGCTAGAAATACAGCAATAATTTTCTGGGTTTTAAAAAATACCCTTTTTGTGCAAAATACTCAATTTTACAGCCCTTGCTGCATCGGTCAGTGTAAAATTCAAGCGTTATATACTGCTGTCATACTCTGGTATTAAAAAAACACCCTTTTTGGGCAAAATACTAAATTTACAGCCTTGTCTGCATCTGTCAGTGTCAGATACATGTGTTAGATACTGCTGTTCTATTCTATTATTAAAAAATCACCTATTTTGTGCAAAAAACTTAATTTTGCAGCCTTTGCTGCATCTGTCATTGTGAGATACACCGTTCAGATACTGATGTTCTATTCCGTTATTAAAATAAAAACATTTTGGGCAAGATCCTAAATTTGAGAAATATGAGGAGAGCGTCAAATAAGCGATGTGGCCCCGGTTGTGGTGCTGTTGTTGGAGCTCCTGTTGCAGGGAGAGGACGTGGTCGATATGTGCCAGCTACACGCACAAGTGAAACACCTTCCTCTGGTGCGAGTAGGCGACAGAACCTTCAGCGGTATTTGGTCGGGTCTAATGCGAGGCTGGTGAGGCTAGAACAAGTACAGGCGATAGTAGATTGGGTTGCTGACAGTGACTCCAGTTCCTTCACATTGTCTCCCACCCAGACTCCTGCTGAAAGATCAGAGTTGGCACCTGCAGCCAATGTCCATCAGTCTTTCACCTCACCCACTTGCAAATCAGCCAAGCAATCTGAGCCCCAAGTCATGCAGCAGTCTCTTCTGCTTTTTGATGACTCTGCTAGCAGGCTTTCCCAGGGCCATCTACCTAGTACTGCCGCAGAAGTGGAAGAGATGCCCGATGCCCAACCACTTATGTTTCAGGATGTGTACATGGGAGGACCATCGCAGCACGTCTCGGATGATGACGAAACACAGGTGCCAACTGCTGTGATTTTCTAAAGTATGCAGACTGACAAGGAGGGCAGGGGTGAAGACTGGTTGGAAGATGATGTGGAGGACGATGAGGTCCTCGACCACACATGGAATCAAGGTCATGCGAGTGACCTGTGTAGTTCGGAGGAAGAGGCGGTGGTCACACAGAGCCACCAGCACAGCAGAAGAGGTAGCAGGGTGCAAAAGCGGAGTGGCCGTCCCCTAGACAATACGCCTGCTTCTGCCCAACGCAGCAACCGAGCACACCAAAGCCAGCTCCAAGGAGTTCCCTGGCATGGCAGTTCTTCAAACAATGTGCTGACGACATGACACGAGTGGTTTGCCCGCTGTGCAATCAGAGCCTGCAGCGAGGCATAAACGTTCTCAACCTGAGCACAACCTGCATGACCAGGCATCTAAGTGCAAAGCATGGGCTGCAGTGGAGTAGACACCTCAAAAACCAAGAAAGGTCTCTGGCTCCTCCTGCTTCCTCTTCTGCAGCAGTCTAGGCCTCTTCATCCACCTCTAGAGTGACAGTGCCACCTGCCACCCCGCAAACAGAGGATCTGCCAGCAACACCACCATCTGGGTCACAAGCATCTCCACAATGTCCCACGGAAGCGTTCAGCTCTCCATCTCCCAAACACTGGAGCGGAAGAGGAAGTACCCCCTACTCACACGCGATCCCTGGCCCTGAATGCCAGCATTTCAAAATTACTGGCCTTTGAAATCCTGTAATTCTGTCTGGTGGAGACAGAGTTTTAAAGGCCTTATGGCGGTGGCTGGCCCACAATACGTTGTGCAAAACCGCCAGTACTTTTCCAGGCGAGCCATCTCTTCCCTGCACAACCAAGTGGTGGACAAAATATTTTTGTGAAATTCGGCCGAACTGTCGAACCTGAACATCCAGGTGTCCGCTCATCTCTAATTCCTTCACATTATACGCTGCTTGTTTTCATGGTTATGATAACTCCATCAATGGTGGTCGTTCTTGCACACTTTTGTAAAAAGCACCTGCCTCTCTGGTGGCCGGGACCATGGGAACTCACATAGGCTGATGCTTTTTTCTTTGGTATGCAAGCACAATCACCACTGCTGGAAGCAGGGTGGTCGTAACCATGGAAACGAGCAGTGTATATTGCAATGGAAAAATGAATCCAGCCAGCAAAGGAAGCAATATAGATACTAACAATACATTAGTAAATGACTTGAATTAATTTCCTGTACATAATAAATGCTAACAGCTGAAGTAAGTCAACCCCTTTAAATAGAATAATTACAATATGTCTTCTCTGTATAAAGTATGTAAAACAATTGTAGACACAGGAGCCATTTGGTAAAGCATCAATGCTATGAGTGTGATATGAAAAATTGCTACCAATGGCACATAAATGCTAGAAACAAAGTGAACAATTTAGGAAAAATATTAATATTTTATATACAGAAAGTGCCTATAAATAATAAAATAATCTCACAGCCTCTATAAATGTGGCCGCTTAAGCCACCAATGTGCAGTCTGAGCAGAGATCAAGCGAATCAGAAGACAAAAAGTCATCGGTAAGTACAGATACATAGTGCATGCGTTTGATACATGATATATCATTATATATTAGTACAATATATCATCCAATGCATTAACTTCTGAATCTTTGTGTAAGAATTTTGCATCAGTTGTATGAACCTCATTCATTTTTAGACAGAGAAAAACATATATTTATCACTGAAATCGTAAAACAATATTAACTTTTTAAAATTTGATGTAACAATTATAGGCATAGTTCAAGACTGAGAGAAGAAGGCTGAGCTCACCTGAATCCAAACTGAGAGCACAGGCGGTGCCAGGAACAAAAAACTGATCCAATAGAAAAAAGTTCACAAAACCTAAATATAAAATCCAGCTTGTATTGTTCCAAGACGTAAAATCCAAATCCAAATAGCAAAAAAGTCTACGCGTTTCGGGTCAGACAGCGACCCTTAATCATGATTAAGGGTCGCTGTCTCACCTGAAACGCGTAGACCTTTTTTGCTATTTGGATTTTACGTCTTGGAATAATAAAAAAATCGATTTAATATTTCTATAAGCTGAGCTTTGTGAACTTTTTTCAATTGTAGGCATAGATATCAAGGTTGAAATGGAACATATAAGACATTGCAAGAGCAGTAATTGCTACATCTTTACCACTGTCTGCCATAAAAAAAATTTTTTCCAAAAATGTTAATGCAAAAACCATTATCAAAAATGTGTGTGTGTATTAGAGCCTAGTTTTCCATCTGTTATGTGCGTACCACAAGTCATGTCTTTAGGAGGAACTTATAGGGAGGATAGTAGTGCAGTACTTTGGGTACTGTCATCCAGGGCTGGTTCAAAAGCTTAAAACATGGGGTCTGGTTGCTGACATACAAGTCTAAATCACTGCAAAAAAAAGGTGCACCACAATAATATGCGACTGACCATACTGGCTAGCCCCTTACGCTGATGTTAAAAGCTGAGACTTTAGCCAATATCTTCCAGTCAGGAACATATCGGCGCCCTGCACACCCCGTCAAGGTATCTCAGTGTGGCGTGAGTCCTACCGCTAAACTACCTATCGTGGCCTGTTACAGGTGGGGCTCGCAGCCCCCTCCTCAGTCCCATTGTATTAGGGATATTACTATGGAGGTATGTAGGAGCTTGGCTGTGAGTTGGTCCTTAGCACCTATCAGACTGTGTTCACACACGATAGATAGTTTAGCAGTAGTACCCACGCCACACTGAGATACCTTGACGGGGTGCACAGGGCTACCATATGTTCCTAACTGGAAGATATTAGATAAAGTCTCAGCTTTTGCCATCAACATGAGGGACTAGCCAGTATAGTCAGTCAGTCAGTCAGTCTATTATTGTGGTGCACCTTTTTTCTGTGATTTATGTATTTTTATATTTTCATCCACACATTATTTCATCTTGTGTAGGATGTTTTTGTGGTGCATGTGGTCTGCTGCCGGCATCCTCCATTGTATGCATTTTTGCTGGGGATTGCCGTTAGCAACGGATCACTTGCGGAGGAATTGCCCCCCCCCGATTATAAACACGCTACAGTGATTGGGGTTGTGCATTTCATTCCCATTTAGGCCACATTATTTAGTGATTTTTCTTCACATACAAGTCACCAACGCAATTGGGCTTATAAGATTGCAATTTCTAACAATCAAGGTCAGAGAAGGTCAGAGCAGGTATGTCCCATAAATATTGGTAATGGGGAGATCACTGGGGGTCAGGAAAAGGCAGTTACTAAATATGTTTTTTTTAGCTCTGTATATACAAAATACGATAAAGGAGTTGATGTAGGTGGTGCCAGGGCTGTTCGTACTTCCAATAATATGCTAAAGAAAAGCCTAATAAGGAAAATGTGAATAAGGTCCTCTGGGTCCAGATGGATTACACCCAAGAGTTATTGAAGAACTTAATGTGCCCCTGTACATAATATTTACAGATTCTCTACGGACTGGTACAGTGCCAAATGACTGGCACAAGACAAATGTGGTGCCCATATTAAAAAAAGGGCTCTAGGTCTTCACCAGGTAATTATAGACCATTAAAGAGGACCTTTCACTAGAATAAAACATCTAAATAGAGTTGAGCGAACACCTGGATGTTCGGGTTAGAGAAGTTCGGCCGAACTTCCCGGAAATGTTCGGGTTCGGGATCCGAACCCGATCCGAACTTCGTCCCGAACCCCATTGAAGTCAATAGGGACCCTAACTTTTGGGCACTAAAAAGGCTGTAAAACAGCCCAGGAAAGAGCTAGAGGGCTGCAAAAGGCAGCAACATGTAGGTAAATCCCCTGCAAACAAATGTGGATAGGGAAATGAATTAAAATAAAAATTAAAAAAATAAAAATTAACCAATATCAATTGGACAGCGGTCCCATAGCAGAGAATCTGGCTTCACGTCAGCAGAGAATCAGTCTCTTCATGCCATAACAAAGAATCTGGCTTCATGTCAGCGCAGAATCAGTTTTCATGTCATAGCAGAGAATCAGGCTTCACGTCACCCACCACTGGAACAGGCCACTGTCACACATTTAGGCCCAGGCACCAAGACAGAGGAGAGAGGTCCCGTAACAGTGAATCTGGCCTTATGTCAGCACAGAATCTGTCTTCATGTCATAGCAGAGAATCAGGCTTCACGTCACCCACCACTGGAACAGGCCACTGTCACACATTTAGGCCCCGGCACCCAGGCAGAGGAGAGAGGTCCCGTAACAGAGAATCTGGCCTTATGTCAGCACAGAATCTGTCTTCATGTCATAGCAGAGAATCAGGCTTCACGTCACCCACCACTGGAACAGGCCACTGTCACACATTTAGGCCCCGGCACCCAGACAGAGGAGAGGTTCATTCAACTTTGGGTTGCCCCGCAATATAATGGTAAAATGAAAATAAAAATAGTATTGAATGAGGAAGTGCCCTGGAGTAGAATAATATATTGTTAAGGGGAGGTAGTTAATATCTAATCTGCACAAGGGATGGACAGGTCCTGTGGGATCCATGCCTGGTTCATTTTTATGAACGTCAGCTTGTCCACATTGGCTGTAGACAGGCGGCTGCGTTTGTCTGTAATGACGCCCCCTGCCGTGCTGAATACACGCTCAGACAAAACGCTGGCCGCCGGCAGGCCAGCACCTCCAAGGCATAAAAGGCTAGCTCTGGCCACGTGGACAATTTGGAGACCCAGAAGTTGAATGTGGCCGAACCATCAGTCAGTACGTGGAGGGGTGTGCACAGGTACTGTTCCACCATGTTAGTGAAATGTTGCCTCCTGCTAACACGTTCCATATCAGGTGGTGGTGCAGTTAGCTGTGGAGTGGTGACAAAACTTTTCCACATCTCTGCCATGCTAACCCTGCCCTCAGAGGAGCTGGCCGTGACACAGCTGCGTTGGCGACCTCTTGCTCCTCCTCTGCCTTCGCCTTGGGCTTCCACTGGTTCCCCTGTGACATTTGGGAATGCTCTCAGTCGCGCGTCTACCAACGTGCGCTTGTACTCTCGCATCTTCCTATCACGCTCCAGTGTAGGAAGTAAGGTGGGCACATTGTCTTTGTACCGGGGATCCAGCAGGGTGGCAACCCAGTAGTCCGCACACGTTAAAATGTGGGCAACTCTGCTGTCATTGCACAGGCACTGCAGCATGTAGTCGCTCATGTGTGCCAGGCTGCCCAGAGGTAAGGACAAGCTGTCCTCTGTGGGAGGCGTATCGTCATCGTCCTGTGTTTCCCCCCAGCCACGAACCAGTGATGGGCCCGAGCTGATTTGGGTGCCAGCCCGCTGTGAACATGCTTCATCCTCATCCTCCTCCACCTCATCCTCGTCCTCCTCCTTCTCCAGTAGTGGGCCCTGTCTGGCCACATTTGTACCTGGCCTCTGCTGTTGCAAAAAACCTCCCTCTGAGTCACTTCGAAGAGACTGGCCTGAAAGTGCTAAAAATGACCCCTCTTCCTCCTCTTCCTCCTGGGCCACCTCCTCTTCCATCATCGCCCTAAGTGTTTTCTCAAGGAGACATAGAAGTGGTATTGTAACGCTGATAACGGCGTCATCGCCACTGGCCATGTTGGTGGAGTACTCGAAACAACGCAACAGGGCACACAGGTCTCGCATGGAGGCCCAGTCATTGGTGGTGAAGTGGGTCTGATCCGCAGTGCGACTGACTCGTGCGTGCTGCAGCTGAAACTCCACTATGGCCTGCTGCTGCTCGCACAGTCTGTCCAGCATATGCAAGGTGGAGTTCCACCTGGTGGGCACGTCGCATATGAGGCGGTGAGCGGGAAGGCCGAAGTTACGCTGTAGCGCAGACAGGCGAGCAGCGGCAGGGTGTGAACGCCGGAAGCACGAACAGACGGCCCGCACTTTATGCAGCAGCTCTGACATGTCGGGGTAGTTGCGAATGAACTTCTGCACCACCAAATTCAGCACATGCGCCAGGCAAGGGATGTGCGTCAAACCGGCTAGTCCCAGAGCTGCAACGAGATTTCGCCCATTATCGCACACCACCAGGCCGGGCTTGAGGCTCACCGGCAGCAACCACTCATCGTTCTGTTGTTCTATACCCCCCCACAACTCCTGTGCGGTGTGGGGCCTGTCCCCCAAACATATGAGTTTCAGAATGGCCTGCTGACGTTTACCCCGGGCTGTGCTGAAGTTGGTGGTGAAGGTGTGTGGCTGACTGGATGAGCAGGTGGAAGAAGAGGAGGAGGAAGCTGAGTAGGAGGAGGAGGAGACAGGAGGCAAAGAATGTTGCCCTGCGATCCTTGGCGGCGGAAGGACGTGCGCCAAACAGCTCTCCGCCTGGGGCCCAGCCGCCACTACATTTACCCAGTGTGCAGTTAGGGAGACATAGCGTCCCTGGCCGTGCTTACTGGTCCACGTATCTGTGGTTAGGTGGACCTTGCCACAGATGGCGTTGCGCAGTGCACACTTGATTTTATCGGACACTTGTTTGTGCAGGGAAGGCACGGCTCTCTTGGAGAAGTAGTGCCGGCTGGGAACAACATACTGTGGGACAGAAAGCGACATGAGCTGTTTGAAGCTGTGTGTGTCCACCAGCCTAAATGACAGCATTTCATAGGCCAGTAGTTTAGAAATGCTGGCATTCAGGGCCAGGGATCGAGGGTGGCTAGGTGGGAATTTACGCTTTCTCTCAAATGTTTGTGAGATGGAGAGCTGAACGCTGCCGTGTGACATGGTTGAGATGCTTGGTGACGCAGGTGGTGGTGTTGGTGGTACATCCCATGTTTGCTGGGCGGCAGGTGCCAACGTTCCTCCAGAGGCGGAGGAAGAGGCAGAGGCGGCGGCAGCAGCAGCAGAAGAGGCCGAGGCAGCGGCAGCAGCAGAAGAGGCCGAGGCGGCAGCAGCAGAAGAGGTAGCAGGGGGAGCCTGAGTGACTTCCTTGTTTTTAAGGTGTTTACTCCACTGCAGTTCATGCTTTGCATGCAGGTGCCTGGTCATGCAGGTTGTGCTAAGGTTCAGAACGTTAATGCCTCGCTTCAGGCTCTGATGGCACAGCGTGCAAACCACTCGGGTCTTGTCGTCAGCACATTGTTTGAAGAAGTGCCATGCCAGGGAACTCCTTGAAGCTGCCTTTGGGGTGCTCGGTCCCAGATGGCGGCGGTCAGTAGCAGGCGGAGTCTCTTGGCGGCGGGTGTTCTGATTTTGCCCACTGCTCCCTCTTTTGCTACGCTGTTGGCTCAGTCTCACCACTGCCTCTTCCTCCGAACTGTGAAAGTCAGTGGCACGACCTTCATTCCATGTGGGGTCTAGGACCTCATCGTCCCCTGCATCGTCTTCCACCCAGTCTTGATCCCTGACCTCCTGTTCAGTCTGCACACTGCAGAAAGACGCAGCAGTTGGCACCTGTGTTTCGTCATCATCAGAGACGTGCTGAGGTGGTATTCCCATGTCCTCATCATCAGGAAACATAAGTGGTTGTGCGTTAGTGCATTCTATCTCTTCCACCCCTGGGGAAGGGCTAGGTGGATGCCCTTGGGAAACCCTGCCAGCAGAGTCTTCAAACAGCATAAGAGACTGCTGCATAACTTGAGGCTCAGACAGTTTCCCTGATATGCATGGGGGTGATGTGACAGACCGATGGGCTTGGTTTTCATGCGCCATCTGTGCGCTTTCTGCAGAAGACCGGGTGGGAGATAATGTGAACGTGCTGGATCCACTGTCGGCCACCCAATTGACTAATGCCTGTACCTGCTCAGGCCTTACCATCCTTAGAACGGCATTGGGCCCCACCAAATATCGCTGTAAATTCTGCTGGCTACTGGGACCTGAGGTAGTTGGTTCACTAGGACATGTGGCTGTGGCAGAACGGCCACGTCCTCTCCCAGCCCCAGAGGGTCCACTAACACCACCACGACCATGTCCACGTCCGCGTCCCTTATTAGATGTTTTCCTCATTGTTCCCGTTCACCACAATTTTGAGAATGGCAAATTTGGGAATAGTTTTTTAACCCAGAACAAAAACTGTGCTTTTACGGTCACTACAAATAATTTGACCAGCTAAAACAGTACAGATTTGGTTGAATAGAAATGTGAGGCCTATTTTTTTTTGCGCTGTGTGACAGGTATACGTTTAATCACAGAATTAGACTTGTATCTGCACGGTAGCGTGTGTGTTAAGTTTTTCTGAATGACACTATCAGCACCTTGAATCTAAGATATCCTTTTTGGGATAGATTTCAAGTAGGCCTGATATAGCATAAACTACTTATTTTGAGAATGGCAAATTTGGGAATAGTTTTTCAACCCAGAACAAAAACTGTGCTTTTACGGTCACTACAAATAACTTGACCAGCTAAAACAGTACAGATTTGGTTGAATAGAAATGTCAGGTCTATTTTTTAGGCGCTGGGTGACTGGCTCAACTTGCCCCTGATGTAGTATATGGCCAAAAAATAACCACACTATTGATGGTTAAATGCACTTGGGTGACACAGGCTCAGCCTGCACCAGATGTAGTATATGGCCAAAAAATAACCAGACTGTTGATGGTGTGGGGGGTTAGCTCTTCTCCGGGGGTGATTCACACAAATATCGTCGCCAGACACCAAGTTTCTGGTCCAAACATCACTTTATTTGGGTCCTCAGCAATCCAAACATAAATGGTACAAAATAAACACCTGCCCGGCTGGGCTCTAACTAAACATATAATATCCTGACTCACCTAAAGTCACAGTTCACACCCTGTGAACACATGCGGCTTTGTCAGCCAATGTCCCACAGCCTCCTGGCTGTACAGAGCACAGTACGCCCACTGTCTCCAGTCCAGTGTCTCTTGTGGGGGATTGGGGCTCAGTAGTCTGCCTGACTATGGCCCTGCGACCCTCCCAGGCGTCGCTGCGTCCCCCAACTCCAGGCTATCTCCCAGCCTTGTGGTCCCTCAGCCTTGCCCAGCTGAGACCACACAGACAGAGCCTCCAGGCCTCTGTCCACAGGTAACACACTACCCCCTTTCTGACACTCTGGGAGGTGCCTTATGCCAGGCCGATTACCTCCAGCTTGTCTCACCTGTGGTGGAACAAGGGTGTGGACCGCACTATCCACCCCTTCCTTGCCTCTAACCTGAGTGAGACCTGTCACTGTCTCACATATCCCCCCCCTTTGTTCAAGCCCGTGAGGGTGAACACCTGCATAACCACGGGAGGCTGGTGAGAGGGTATCGACCTGGCCTGGACGTGGGGAACAGCCACCCACCCTGCTCTTTGGCTGCTCCCAATAAGAACCGGCCCAGATTGGCTTTACAGCCACACTAAGTAACCCAGTGTCAGCGAGCACTAGCTGCCGCTGACACAGAAAATTACTGGTTCTTATTTCACCGAGGCCAGGAACCTCGGTGACACGTACCTTCCCTTTGTTCTGCCAGACCCATGCCAGCAGAGCTTGGTTTATCACCAAAACCAACATCTTGCCTAACCGAAACTGCCTAAAAGCCTCATGTGCCCATCTCATGGCCAGATACTCTTTTCTTACTCTTTCCCGAGTGATGATGATGCGCTGTCGTATATTTTGATCTCTCTCTCTTTTTAGATCCTCTGGCTCCTGTACAGTAGGTGAACCCGATTTTGTGTCAATCTCGCTCTCTTTCTCGGCGAGATTGAGCACCTACGAGCCCCATCGCGGGAGCCAGCGCCGAGCTGGCTTGCCGCGATGGAGACAGAGCCGTCATAGAAGCGACGGGAGATCCGAATTGGATTCCCGCCAATTCTACACGTGTGCGGCGTTTGTTATGAATCCTGAGGGGGAAGTCCCCGCCGGATTTTAAATAAAAATCCGGCCTGGGTCCCCCCCTCAGGAGCATACCGGGCCCTTAGGTCTGTTATGGGTTGTAAGGAGAGCCCCCCCTACGCCGAAAAAAACGGCGTAGGGGGTCCCCCTACAATCCATACCAGACCCGTATCCAAAGCACGCTACCCGGCCAGCCAGGAAGGGAGTGGGGACGAGCGAGCGCCCCCCCCCCCTCCTGAGCCGTACCAGGCTGCATGCCCTCAACATGGGGGGTTGGGTGCTCTGGGGCAGGGGGCGCACTGCGGCCCCCCCACCTCAGAGCACCCTGTCCCCATGTTGATGAGGACAGGGCCCCTTCCCGACAACCCTGGCCGTTGGTTGTCGGGGTATGCGGGCGGGAGGCTTATCGGAATCTGGGAGCCCCCTTTAATAAGGGGGCCCCCAGATACCGGCCCCCCACCCTAAGTGAATGAGTATGGGGTACATCGTACCCCTACCCATTCACCTGCAAGAAAAGTGGTAAAAACACAAATAAACCACACAGTGTATTAAAATATTTTATTTTTCTGCTCCGGAGGCCGCCCCCTGTCTTCTTTATTAGCTCTTTTACCAGGGGGGGGCTCTTCCGCTATCCCGACGGGTCTTCTCCGCTATCCGGGGGGTCTTCTCAACTCTCCGGGGTTCTCCTTCTGTCTTCTCCGCTATCCGGGGGGTCTTCTCAACTCTCCGGGGTTCTCCTTCTGTCTTCTCCGCTATCCGGGGGGGTCTTCTCAACTCTCCGGGGTTCTCCTTCTGTCTTCTCCTTCTGTCTTGTTGACTCGGCGCACCCCGGTTCTTCGTCTCGCGAGACTCGGCGCACCCCGGTTCTTCGTCTCGCGAGACGAAGAACCGGGGTGCGCCGAGTCAACAAGACAGAAGGAGAAGACAGAAGGAGAACCCCGGAGAGTTGAGAAGACCCCCCCGGATAGCGGAGAAGACAGAAGGAAAACCCCGGAGAGTTGAGAAGACCCCCCCGGATAGCGGAGAAGACAGAAGGAGAACCCCGGAGAGTTGAGAAGACCCCCCGGATAGCGGAGAAGACCCGTCGGGATAGCGGAAGAAGAAGAGCCCCCCCTGGTAAAAGAGCTAATAAAGAAGACAGGGGGCGGCCTCCGGAGCAGAAAAATAAAATATTTTAATACACTGTGGTTTATTTGTGTTTTTACCACTTTTCTTGCAGGTGAATGGGTAGGGGTACGATGTACCCCATACTCATTCACTTAGGGTGGGGGGCCGGTATCTGGGGGCCCCCTTATTAAAGGGGGCTCCCAGATTCCGATAAGCCTCCCGCCCGCATACCCCGACAACCAACGGCCAGGGTTGTCGGGAAGGGGCCCTGTCCTCATCAACATGGGGACAGGGTGCTCTGAGGTGGGGGGGCCGCAGTGTGCCCCCTGCCCCAGAGCACCCAACCCCCCCATGTTGAGGGCATGCAGCCTGGTACGGCTCAGGAGGGGGGGGGGGGCGCTCGCTCGTCCCCACTCCCTTCCTGGCTGGCCGGGTAGCGTGCTTTGGATACGGGTCTGGTATGGATTGTAGGGGGACCCCCTACGCCGTTTTTTTCGGCGTAGGGGGGGCTCTCCTTACAACCCATAACAGACCTAAGGGCCCGGTATGCTCCTGAGGGGGGGACCCAGGCCGGATTTTTATTTAAAATCCGGCGGGGACTTCCCCCTCAGGATTCATAACAAACGCCGCACACGTGTAGAATTGGCGGGAATCCAAGTCGGATCTCCCGTCGCTTCTATGACGCGCTTGCTGGGATGTGCTGTCACTATTCCAGTGAGTGCGAGATCTCGGCACCATGTTGCCGAGTATCAGCGCGACGCTGTCGTGCTAAAAGCACAATCTCACAAACACCTACTGTACATGCGCCTCACGTCCTTTCTTGGACTGCTGCAGCTCTTGCCTGAACTGTTCCGAGTCATGGTCATATCCTAACACTTTCTCCTTTGCTTTGCAGGGCTCCTTCAGCAGAGCATGCTTGCCCGTACTCGCTTCTTTTACGACTTTTTCCACTTTGGCCGCGGCTCCCTTTGGCTTAACTTTGGTCTCTGTAGAACCTGGGGACTTCATGTCAACCAACATATCGGCCTTAACTTTTTCAGTCTTTGTCTTCTTGAAGTCTCCAGTCTCTTTGACCGCCTTCTCATCCTTCTCGGACATGGCACCATACACTTGCCCTGTTAACCCCTCCCCCTCTTTCTCATTGAGGCAGGAAGCACCAGGGTCTTCAGCAGACTCCTCGTCTTCTGTCATTTTCTCCAGAGGCTCACCCAGGACCCCATTCTCATTTTGTGGAGGAGTCAGGAGATCTAGCCCATTGTAATAACCCGGATCCGAAAACTGATCCTTCACCTCCTCATACTTCTTCCCCAGCAGGCTGCTGGCTATTTGGAAGGCCTTGTATGCAGAGGGGACGTCTTCCAGGCCTAGACTACACGCTACCACGGGTCTGTGGTCTTCGGCATCCACATCAGCCCCATCATCTGGTTTAGCAGAAGCATCTTCTATCTTCTCTGCCACAGCCAGCACCACAGTGCCACCCTCTCCAGTCCCATTTTTAACAGGCTCTGACTTCTTGACATCTTCCAGAGAACTCTCCTCTTCAGGTTTCTCACCTTCCACCTGCTGTTTGAGAGCACACTTAGATTTCTCCAACTCATCTTTTAAGCGCATGAGATTTTCAGTCTCTGCTCTGAGTTGCTTGTTCAGCCTCTCCAATTCAGCATGCTCCTCAAGCGCTTTTTCCAGGGCTTTAGCCAAGGAGAGGGCCTTGGTCTCCTTTTCCCAAGCATCAGTCTCTGTTTGGTCACGTTTTTCACCATATCGAGCCGAGATGTATTTCTCTTCAGCTAGGAGCCAGTCACACTTCTCCTGTTTCTTCGCTGGATTAGACATAACTTGCTTCTGGTGGTCCAGGTCCACCATCAGATCATCCAATCCTCGCTGAAGTTTGTTCTTGGTTTTCTCCCCCTTTTTGTATGTCACACCCTGTTTCTCCAGGCGCTGAACCACCAACTCCATGTTTTTCAGCAGTTTCTTTTCAGCTTTTTGCACAAGCTTGTGGGAAGTGCCCCGCTTTTGGGCCTCCGGTTCCAGCTGCTCCTTGCTCGGCTCTGCTGCAGCAGATGTAGGAGTATCACCATTCTCTTTCTTTGCCCTTTCTGAAATTTTCTTCAGTTGCTCTGTGAAGACAGCTAGTCCCGTCTCTAACGTTTCTAGGGAGCGTGAGGAGAGAGAGAGAGATCATCCTCCTGTTTGCAGTTGTACTGTCGTGTCAGGTCATCTACAACTGTCTGGATATGGGCTTCAGACCCTAGGCTGATGTCATCCGACTTAATTCCCATCTCGTCAGATAGAACTGCCTGGTCGCTACTAGTAACCACCTTTGTTTCACAGGACCTTGACATGGTAGCTTCACTCTCTGGGTTGCTATCGGTCACAGCACATATGTCACCTATACCGCTCGTGTCATTATTAATCCTGACCTCTAGGGGCACCGATGAGCTAATCCCCACCTGGGACACTTCCTTAGTAACCAACCAACATTGTGGAGACTGCATTTCCACCTCTGGTACGTGCGGTACACCCTCTAACCCGATCATATTTTCCTGCACCTTCAAACACTGAGCTGGAGCTGGGCTTTGCTCCATACTACTTATATGCATGTCTTCAAACCTTTCGATTACGTCATATCGCGCTTCATGAAACATATCAGATGCAGAAAATAAAGTTTCATCATCATTTACATTTTTACCACCAGGGGGCGCTTCTCCCCTGACCACAACCTGCAACGGAAAAGTTATATCACTGTCACCACATATTTCATATGACATCACATTTTCCTTATGCATTTCCGCACTTTTGTCACCATCACTTTGCACTTGACCAGCACCATTGTTTCCAATGGTCAATATTCTTTCCCCATGCAGGTCAAAGTGCAGCTCCCTTAGACCTTCACTTAAAGGGACAGGGACAGGTTCTGCAGGAGTTTCGTCACTATCTGCAGAAGTGTCTACCTTACCCCACAGCAACAAACCGATATCACGGCCCAACACTCCCTCATGCATGAGCGTATCTGTAACATCAAATTCATCAGTCTCTGTTCTCATTGGAGTCTCACGCTCAGTGAAAATCTGCGGATAGTCCTTTATCGCACGACTGTCCAGCACCTTTAATATTTTACCAGTCTCAGGTTTCAATATTGTGCTATCTCTTACCCGGGCTAGCATGGGATCCCGGATCCTTGTCATCCCAAAACTAGCTTTGGTCATGGGCAACTGAGGTAACACAGAAACCTTCTCCCCTGCAGGTTTCTGCGAGGGAGCGATCACAGCCGGCTTATCCGCCTGTCCAGACACAGACTTATCACCTACCGGCCCAGCAGGTATCCCCTGCCGCCGGCTCACTGTCACTGGGTCTGCCACATAGTTAGTAACAGGAACAGTCTTACCCCTTGTAATCAACCATTCTGGTAAAGCAGTGACATTCTCTCCCGCGGACTCATCAAGGTTGTGGTTGCCCCTAGCAACAGCTTTACTGCACCTCCGCACTCCGGACACAGTCGCAGGGAAGATATGCACTCCTGAGAACCGCGCCGCTCTCCACTTCTGTCTTCCCGACGGTTGCCCTTGGCAACGGCATATCTTTGCCTTTTATCAGGAACCCCGCTCCACAACTGCCCAAACAATGGAAAGTCCTTGCCCAGTACAAATTCCACTTCCAGTGTCTCACATTTTAACAGCTCCCATTGCACAGAGCCATAGTCCGTCACAAAGGTCAGTGACACCGTAGTTTTTGTCTCTGGCCCCCTTGTTACAAAGTCCAGAATATTAGGCAGGACCCGAGACACTTGCTGGCGGGAGTCTAGACTGACCCCCAGCGGGATTCCGCCGATCACTAACTCGCAGGATTTCTCCCACGGGCTATACCATTTTGCAGCCATTTCCACTGCTCAGTCTCTTGTACTGGGCTTCTGGCCCTTTAAATCCTGCACTGTTTGCACCACAGAAAAAAAAAATGTCCAGTTTAACACCAGCAGTCTCTGCTCTGCAAACTAGCAGGCTTCCAGCATTTTTACTTATCAGCAGGGACACCTGCCCGCATCCGACACCAATTGTGGGGGGTTAGCTCTTCTCCGGGGGTGATTCACACAAATATCGTCGCCAGACACCAAGTTTCAGGTCCAAACATCACTTTATTTGGGTCCTCAGCAATCCAAACATAAATGGTACAAAATAAACACCTGCCCGGCTGGGCTCTAACTAAACATATAATATCCTGACTCACCTAAAGTCACAGTTCACACCCTGTGAACACATGCGGCTTTGTCAGCCAATGTCCCACAGCCTCCTGGCTGTACAGAGCACAGTACGCCCACTGTCTCCAGTCCAGTGTCTCTTGTGGGGGATTGGGGCTCAGTAGTCTGCCTGACTATGGCCCTGCGACCCTCCCAGGCATCGCTGCGTCCCCCAACTCCAGGCTATCTCCCAGCCTTGTGGTCCCTCAGCCTTGCCCAGCTGAGACCACACAGACAGAGCCTCCAGGCCTCTGTCCACAGGTAACACACTACCCCCTTTCTGACACTCTGGGAGGTGCCTTATGCCAGGCTGATTACCTCCAGCTTGTCTCACCTGTGGTGGAACAGGGGTGTGGACTGCACTATCCACCCCTTCCTTGCCTCTAACCTGAGTGAGACCTGTCACTGTCTCACAATGGTTAAATGCACTTCGGTGACACAGGCTCAGCCTGCAGCTGATGTAGGATATAGCACAAAATAACCACACTATCGATGGTTAAATACACTTGGTAATAGCTTGTGCTGGCGCACCACAAGCCACAAAATGGCCGCCGATCACCCCAGAAAAAAGTGATATAAAAACGCTCTGGGCAGCCTAAAAAAAGTGAGCAAGTCGATATTAGCCCTTCAATGATCCACAGCTGCAGATCGATCACAGAATGAAGTCTTTTGGAGGAGTTAATCACTGCTTAATCTCGCCCTAACGTCGCAGCTGCAACCTCTCCCTACACTTGTATCAGCAGAGTGACGTGCAGCGCTACGTGACCCAAGCTTATATAGAGGCTGGGTCACATGCTGCACTGGCCAATCACAGCCATGCCAATAGTAGGCAAGGCTGTGATGGCCTCTTGGGGCAAGTAGTATGACGCTTGTTGATTGGCTGCTTTGCAGCCTTTCAAAAAGCGCCAAGAAAGCGCCGAACACCGAACCCGAACCCAGACTTTTACGAAAATGTTCGGGTTCGGGTCCGTGTCACGGACTCCCCAAAATTCGGTACGAACCCGAACTATACAGTTCGGGTTCGCTCATCCCTACATCTAAACTAACTATACAGACATGTAGAGCGGCGCCCAGGGATCCCCCTGCACTTACTGTTATACCTAGGAGCTGCTCCGTTCTCCCGGTATAGCCTCCGGTATGTTCGTAGTTAGGCTCCACCCATGGGAACCTGCCGGCGTCTCATTCTCCCAGGCTGTACCGCTGGCCAATCGCAGCGCTCAGCTCATAGCCTGAGAGAAAAAAAAAGCCTCTCAGGCTATGAGCTGAGCGCTGTGATTGGCCAGCGCTACAGCATGGGAGAATGAGACGCTGGCAGGTTCCCCTGGGTGGAGCCTAACTATGAAGATACCGGAGGCTATACCGGGAGAACGGAGTGGGGCCCGGGGATAACAGTAAGTGCAGGGAGATCCCTGGGCGCCGCTCTACATGTCTGTATAGTTAGTTTAGATGTTTTATTCTAGTGAAAGGTCCTCTTTAAGCTTAACTGGCAGCAGGGAGGCTCGTGGTTTTCCAATTGTTGAAAACATCTGCATGGAGTTTGTATGTTCTCTCCCTTTTTGCATGGGTTTTCTACCACACCACAAATATACAAATAGGCAAATTGACTCCCTACATAAATGACCTTTATAGCAACCATTAACTCCACAGGGAGTTGCCCCTACCACACAACTATCCCTGTGCTTTGAGTCCCTTTGTCAGAAAAGTTAATTAGCAGTGTGTGTAAAGTTCTACATTTTGGTATGCCGTGAGCCCCTGAGGAGCAGGTACAGAGGCTGTGAGGGGTAGTGGTCCTGATGAGATGTTGTGTCATGGTGTACTCTCTCAGGTCGTTGCTCCCTGGGTATCAGTGCAGTGGAAATCTATGGTAGTTTGAAAAATAAGGCCGGAAGTGAACGTATAACAGTCTCTTTTTACTAAGTGCAGAAATATAACTTGTGGTACATCCAATAACAGCAAATTCAAAGTGCAGTTTCTGGCACAAGTTAGGGAGATATGGAGGCAGGTTGGATGGCTGCAAATAGGCACTTGTGGGTATTGGTGTTAACTATTGAGATTTCAACCTTTTCTGGCCTAGAAGTAGTTTTGGGTGATGGGAGTCTGAGCTGTAGTCCCTCACCTTGCAACAGTGATTGTAACATAGTTTTCTACTGATAACTGTATAGACCCACTGTGCCACTGACCGGCTATACCCTGGAGGGGCATGACTAAGTAACTACCTTGTCTTCACTAGAGCATCTGATGTTGAGGATAGTCACCAGTTACCACTCCAGAGCAGTCCCAGGGTCAGTGGCAGCTGACCTGAGGGTCAGAGATACCAGTGCAAATAACAGAGGGGAAAGATGTAGTCAGGAAGTCCGAAGTCAGGGCAGGCAGCGAGCAAGCGAAGTCTGTATTTGAAGTCCAAGGCCTATCAAATAAATTCTGTTGAATTGAGAAGCAGGGTCCGGTACACAGTAAAGCAGAAAATTCAAAACACCTTCACACAAGGAACTAGACTGGCCAGGCACCAAGAAACTAGACTTGCTCAGGAGCCTTCCTGGAGCAGGAATCTCCTTTAAATACTTCCTGCAACCCAGCCATAGGGGAGGAGAGACACTCCCGTGCATGCTCTAACAAACAGTAAAAGAGGAAGACTGGTGCCCGTGCCAACAGGTAGGGGCAGCAGCAGAGGCATGGACTGCTGAGCTAACAGTACTCCCTCCATACAACACCTCTTCTCAGGCCGTGCTCTAGACAAATATTTTTTCAGAGGAAGAGGGGCATCGATGTTCTTTCTAGTTTCCCAAGATCTTTACTCAGGGCCAAACCCCTTCCAATCCACAAGAAACATGGTTCTACCTCTACTCTTCTTCATCCCCAGAATACCTTTTACCTCATAGACGTTCTCTTCACTGACCACAACAGAGGCTGAGACAGGTTTCTTGACAAAGCAATTCAGAATGACAGGTTTCAGTAGGGAGAAGTGGAAGGAATTTGGTAGCCAGAGAGAGGTCGGCAGTAGAGTTGAGCGGACACCTGGATGTTCGGGTTCGACGGGTTCGGCCGAACTTGACCCTGAATCCGAACCCCATTGAAGTCAATGGGGACCAGAACTTTTGAGCACTAAAATGTCTGTAAAAATGTAATGGAAAGGGCTAGAGGGCTGAAAATGGCATCACAATGTGGTTAAGAGTAGTGTTGAGCGCGAATATTCGAATAGCGAATTTTTTTTGCGAATATCGGCACTTCGCTAATTCGTGAATATTTCGAATATAACACTATAAATTCGCTATTTCGAATATATATATATTTTTTTATTGTTATATTTTTTTCTTTCCCACTTCCCAAATGTAGTTCTTACCTGTCCTGAGGATTCCTGGCTTCCTGGCTGCTCCAGTCAGTGCCCGTTGCCGCTTCTGCCGACTTTCGTGCTCATGGAGCGTCCCCATCACCATGGGAACGGCTCCATACTAGAATGTACTATCGGATGTGAGAATTAAGTTGAAATCACAATGCGATTACTTCAAGTTATATTAATCGAATTATGATTTCAACTTAGCACTGCTATATTCCATATTCATTAACTTCGTTAATTCTAGCAAGCTGACCAATTAGAAACACAGCTCTAAGTTGAAATCGCAATTCGATTATTATAACTTGAAGTAATCGCATTACGATTTCAACTTAGACCTGGTTTACTATGGTTGGCTTGGTAGAATTATCGAAGATGACGAATATGACGAATGAATTCGTCATATTCCTCAAAACGAAGATAACAAAGTATTCTCCATATTCGTTTTAGCTCCATATTCGTCAACTTCGCTAATTCTAGCAATCAAATAGGAAAGTTGACTATAGAGACAGCTGTGTTTAATTCGCTATGCGATTATATGACTTTGCTTTTTTTTTTAAATAAATAGAATAATTATAATAATTAGCAAGTATTATAATTATTTTATTTATTTAAAAAAAAAAGCTAAGTACAGGGTGGGCCATTTATATGGATACACCTTAATAAAATGGAAATGGTTGGTGATATTAACTTCCTGTTTGTGGCACATTAGTATATGTGAGGGGGGAAACTTTTCAAGATGGGTGGTGACCATGGCGGCCATTTTGAAGTCGGCCATTTTGAATCCAACTTTTGTTTTTTCAATAGGAAGAGGGTCATGTGACACATCAAACGTATTGGGAATTTCACAAGAAAAACAATGGTGTGCTTGGTTTTAACGTAACTTTATTCTTTCATGAGTTATTTACAAGTTTCTGACCACTTACAAAATGTGTTCAATGTGCTGCCCATTGTATTGGATTGTCAATGCAACCCTCTTCTCCCACTCTTCACACACTGATAGCAACACCGCAGGAGAAATGCTAGCACAGGCTTCCAGTATCCGTAGTTTCAGGTGCTGCACATCTCGTATCTTCACAGCATAGACGATTGCCTTCAGATGATACGAGATGTGCAGCACCTGAAACTACGGATACTGGAAGCCTGTGCTAGCATTTCTCCTGCGGTGTTGCTATCAGTGTGTGAAGAGTGGGAGAAGAGGGTTGCATTGACAATCCAACACAATGGGCAGCACATTGAACACATTTTGTAAGTGGTCAGAAACTTGTAAATAACTCATGAAAGAATAAAGTTACGTTAAAACCAAGCACACCATTGTTTTTCTTGTGAAATTCCCAATACGTTTGATGTGTCAAATGACCCTCTTCCTATTGAAAAAACAAAAATGGCCGACTTCAAAATGGCCGCCATGGTCACCACCCATCTTGAAAAGTTTCCCCCCTCACATATACTAATTTGCCACAAACAGGAAGTTAATATCACCAACTATTCCCATTTTATTAAGGTGTATCCATATAAATGGCCCACCCTGTATAATCGCATAGCGAATTAAACACAGCTGTCTCTATAGTCAACTTTCCTATTTGATTGCTAGAATTAGCGAAGTTGATTAATATGGAGCTAAAACGAAAATGGAGAATACTTCGTTATCTTCGTCTTGAGGAATATGACGAATACATTCGTCATATTCATCATCTTTGCTAATTCTAGATATCAAACCAATAGGAAAGTTACCTTACGTTAAAATCGTAATACGCGATTATTTAAATCGCATATTAATCGCGATAACTAGAATAATGACGAATATGAAACGAATATTCAAGCGAATTTCATTGAAATCGAATATGGCCCCTCCCGCTCATCACTAGTTAAGAGCATGGCAAGTGCTCTGCAAACAAATGTGGATAGGGAAATGACTTTAAATAACATAAAATAGGTAAAAATAAAAATAATAATCTTGATCTAGGAGGACGAGGTCCATATGGAGTAGAGGTTGAGGAGGCGGTGGATGTGACGGTGTAGGTGGAAGCGGCGGTGGAGGAGGAGGTAGCCTACACTGCTTTTTGGTTTTAAATTTTATTTTTAAAATTAGGGTACACCCCAAAACATTGGGAAATATAACCTGTGATAACCCCCTCTAGTCGTGCTAAACACACGTTCAGACAATACACTGGCTGCAGGGCAGGCCAGCACCTCCAAGGGGTAAAGGGCAACCTCAGGCCATGTGCCCAATTTGGAGACCCAGAAGTTGCAGCGGCTGACCCCTGTCAGTCAGTTCGTGTAGGCGTGTGCACACTTACTGCTCCACCATGTCGCACACGTCCCCGTGATGTTCACGATCCGATTTGATATCTGCTCAATCAACTTTCGATGTTCTTTTATGCGGGGAATCAGGGTTCCAGGCCAGAGAGGGAGCGTGAGAAAGAGAGACCACATCCAAGGGAGGATACATTTTTTCAAATTTAAAATTATAGAGTTGAAATATGGGAGAAATTATTAAAGCATAAAAGTGTGACAACTTTTCAAAGTTTAAGCATTGAATGAAAGGATGTGGCGCGCATTAATTACTGAATAATTTATTAAATTTTATTCCCTGTCACTATGCAGAGGAGGTGTTTATTCACATCTAAAATTGTATAATGTCAACCCAAGAATGTAACTGAAAAAATCTTGAAATTTATTAAGCTGTCAACTAGGTAGAGGAGGGGTATATTACACCCAAAAATTGGTGAATTTCACCAGAAAATGTAACTGACAAATTTTTTATTTTTGTTTGCCGGTCTACTAGGCATAGCAGTGGTACTATACACACCAAAATTGGTAAATTTCACCCGAAAATGTAAATGACAATTATTTTTTTTTTTAACAGGCCTACTAGGTATAGCAGTGGTACTATACACCCAAAAATTGGTGAATTTTACCCAAAAATGTAAATTACAATTATTATTTTTTTAAACCTGTCTACTTGGTATAGCAGTGCTACTATACACCCAAAAATTGCTGAATTTCACCAGAAAATGTAACTGACAAAGTAGTGAAATGATATGAAATAAAATACGTACAAAAAAAAAAAGAAGTGATTTATGAGGTGGAGTTCCATATGTAGTAGGAGTTTGAGGAGGCGGTGGACGTGGCGGTGGAGGAGGACGAGGTAGCCAACACAGGTTTTTGGTTTCATATTTTTTTTTCAAATTAGGCTACACTCTAATAGAGTGTGAAATATCCAAAATACAAGAATGAGCAATTGCGCTGCAGTATAACAATGGATGGTTAGTCCGGTATACATGTCTATTCTGCACAAGGTACGGACAAGTCCTGTGGAATCCATGCCTGGTTAATTTTGATGAACAGGAGCTTGTCCAAATTGGCTGTGGACAGGCGGCTGTGCTTGTCTGTGATGACGCCCCCTGCCGTGCTAAACACACGTTCAGACAATACACAGGCTGCAGGGCAGGGCAGCACCTCCAAGGCGTAAAGGTCAAGCTCAGGCCATGTGCCCAATTTGGAGACCCAGAAGTTGAAGGGGGCAGACCCGTCATTCAGTACGTGTAGGCATGTGCACACATACTGCTCCACAATGTTGGTGAAATGCTGCCTCCTGCTAAGACGTTCCGTATCATCTGGTGGTGCTGGCTGTTGTGGCGTGCTGACAAAGCTTTTCCACATTTCGGCCATGCTAACCCTGCCTTCTGAGGTGTTGGTGGTGCTCCAGCTGCGTTGGCGACCTCTTCCTCTTCCTCTGCCTTCGCCTTGTGCTTCCACTGTGCCCCCGCTGTCAGGTGGGAATGCCACCAGCAGCGCGTCTACCAGCGTGCGCTTGTACTTGCACATCTTATGATCACGCTCCAGTGACGGAATTATGGACAGTACATTGTCCTTGTAATGGGGATACAGCAGCGTGGCCACCCAGTAATCAGCATAAGTTAAAATGTGGGCAACTCGGCGGTCATTGCGGAGACACTGCAGCATGTAATCGCTCATGTGTGCCAGGCTGCCCAGAGGCAACGAAAAGCTGTCCTCTGTTTGAGATGTATCGTCTGTGTCCTCTGTATCCCCCCATTCACGCACCAGTGATGGCCATGAGCTGGTCTGGGTGCCGCCCTGCAGCGAACATGGTTCCTCCTCCTCCTCCATCTCCTCCTCCTCATCCTCCACCTCGTCATCCTCCAAAACTGTGCCCTGGCTGGACAATTGTGTACCTTGGGTTTGTGGGTGCAGGAACCCACCCACTTGGGAATGACTAGCTGGAAACCCTACGAAATGATCCCTCTTCCTCATCCTCTTCCTGTGCCACATCCTCTTCCATCATCGCCAGGAGCTTATTTTCAAGGAGGCATAGAAGTGGGATAGTAACGCTGAGAATGGCGTTATGGGCACTGGCCATGTTGGTGGAGTACTCGAAACAGCGCAACAAGGAACACAGGTCTCGCATGGAGGCCCAGTCATTGGTAATGAAGTGGTGCTGTTCCGTCGAGAGACTCACCCGTGTGTGCTGCAGCTGAAACTCCACTATCGCCTGCTGCTGCTCTCACAGTCTGTCCAGCATGTGCAAGGTGGAGTTCCACCTTGTGGGCATGTCGCATATGAGGCGGTGAGCGGGAAGGCTGAAGTTACGCTGCAGCGCTGACAGGCGAGCAGCAGCAGGGTGAGAACGCCGAAAGCTTGCACAGACGGCCCGCACTTTATGCAGCAGCTCTGACATATCGGGGTAATTTTTAAGGAATCTCTGCACCACCAAATTCAGCACATGCGCCAGTCAAGGGATGTGCGTCTAGTCCCAGAGCTGCTACGAGATTTTGCCCATTATCGCACACCACCAGGCCGGGCTTGAGGCTGACTGGCACAAACCACTCATCGGTCTGTATTTCCATGCCCGTCCACAGCTCCTGCGCGGTGTGTGGTTTGTCCCCCATACAGATAAGTTTTAAAACTGCCTGCTGTCGTTTACCCCTGGCTGTGCTGAAGTTGGTGGTGAAGGTGTTATGCTGACCGGATGAGGACCTGGTAGAGGATGAGCAAGCAGAGTAGGAGGAGGAGGCAACAGGAGGCAAACTGAAGCGCCCTGCAATCCTCGGTGGTGGAAGGACATGCGCCAAACTGCTATCCGCCTCAGGCCCAGCCGCCACTGCATTTACCCAGTGTGCTGTTATGGAGATATAATGGCCCTGACCGTGCTTACTGGTCCACGTATCCGTAGTCAGGTGCACCTTGTCACAGATGGCATTGCGCAGTGCACACCTGATTTTGTCCCCTACCTGGTTGAGCAGGGAAGAAATGGCTTGCCTTGAAAAGTAGTGGTGGCTGGGCATGACGTACTGTGGGACAGCCACTGCCATAAGTCCATTAAAACTATCCGTCTCAACCAGACGGAATGACAGCATTTCTAAGGGCAGTAATTTAGAAATGCTGGCATTCAGGGCTAGGGATCGCGGGTGGGTAGGGGGTACTTCCTCTTCCTCTCCAGCGTTTGGGAGATGGAGAGCTGAATGCTTCCGTGGGACATTGTGGAGATGCTTGATGACCCAGGTGTTGGTGTTGCTGGCAGATCCTCTGTTTGCGGGGTGGCAGCTGGCATTGTCACTCCAGAGGTGGATGAAAAGGCTGAGACTGCCGCAGAAGAGGAAGCAGGAGGAGCCAGAGACCTTTCTTGGTTTTTGAGGTGTCTACTCCACTGCAGCCCATGCTTTGCACTTAAATGCCTGGTCATGCAGGTTGTGCTCAGGTTGAGAACGTTTATGCCTCGCTTCAGGCTATGATTGTACAGCGTGCAAAACACTCGTATCTTGTAGTCAGCACATTGTCTTAAGAACTGCCACACCAGGGAACTCTTTGGAGCTGGCTTTGGTGTGCTTGGTCCCTTGCTGCGGTGGGCAGTAGCAGGCGTACTGTCTAGAGGACGGGCGCTCCGCTTTTGCACCCTGCTCCCTCTTCTGCTGTGCTGTTGGCTCTGTGGGACCACCGCCTTTTCCATCGAACTACATAAGTCACTCGCACGACCTTGATTCCATGTGGGGTCGAGGACCTCATCGTCCTCCACATGATCTTCCACCCAGTCTTCACCCCTGCCTTCCTTGTCGGTCTGCACACTTTCAAAAGCCCCAGCAGTTGGCACCTGTCTTTCGTCATCATCCGAGACGTGCTGCGATGGTCCTCCCATGTACTCATCTTGAAACATAAGGGGTTGGGCATTGGTGCACTCAATCTCTTCCACTTCTGGGGCAGGGCTAGGTGGATGGCTCTGGGAAACCCTGCTAACAGAGTCATCAAAAAGCAGAAGAGACTGCTGCATGACTTGGGGCTCAGACTGCTTGGCTGATTTGCAAGGGGGTGAGGTGAAAGACTGATGGACATCGGCTGCAGGTGCCAACTGTGGTCTTTCAGCAGGAGACTGGGTGGGAGACAATGTGGAGGAACTGGAGGCACTGTCAGCAACCCAAACTTCTCATTAGGCCCGACTAAATACCGCTGCAGGTTCTGTCGCCTACTCGCACCTGAGGAAGAGGTTTTACTTGTGCGTGTAGCTGGCACAGATCGACCACATCCTCTCCCTGCAACAGAGCTCCACCAGCAACACCACGACCTGGGCCACGTCCATTATTTGATGCTCTCCTCATATTTCTTAAATTTAGGATCGTGCCCTAAATGGGTATTTAATTAATAGTAGAATAGAACGACAGTATGTAAAGGGTGTATCTTACACGGCCTGAACCAGACTAGGCCTCAATTAAAGATTTCTTTGCCCAAAATGGCTGTATTTCAAATGCCTGAATCAAACTCCTGTATGTAAAGGGTGTATCTCACACGGCCTGAACCAGTGTAGGCCTGAAATAAAGATTTCTTTGCCCAAAATGGCTGTATTTCAAATGCCTGAATCAAACCCCTGTATGTAGAGGGTGTATCTCAAACGGCCTGAACCAGTGTAGGCCTGAATTAAAGATTTCTTTGCTCAAAATGGCTGTATTTCAAGTGCCTGAATCAAACCCCTGTATGTAAAGGGTGTATCTCACACGGCCTGAACCAGTGTTGGCCTGAATTAAAGATTTCTTTACCCAAAATGGCTGTATTTCAAATGCCTGAATCAAACCCCTGTATGTAAAGGGTGTATCTCACACGTCCTGAACCACTGTAGGCCTGAATTAAATATTGGTGCACCAAATGGCGGTATTTCAAATCTCTGAATCTAACCCAAATATATTAAGGGTGTATCTCACAATGACATATTCAAAAAAAGGCTGCCAAATAAACTTTCTTTGCCCAAACGGGTGTTTGTTTAATAACTCAATATGACAGCAGTATATAACCCAGGAAATTCAAACGTGCTTATGCTGCACGGCCTGAAATATTGTGTATTTTGCCCCAAAAAGGGTGTTTTATTAATGAAAGAATATAAGCTCTGTATATACAAGGTGTATCTCACAAGGCCTGAACCAGTGTAGGCCTGAATTAAATATTGGTGCACCAAATGGCGGTATTTCAAATCTCTGAATCTAACCCAAATGTATAAAGGGTGTATCTCACAATGACATCTGCATCAAAGGCGGCCAACTATTTTTTTTTTACCCAAACGAGTGTTTGTTTAACAACTGAATTTGAAAGCAGTATATAAGCCTGTAATTTCACACGTGGTGATGCTGCAAGGCCTGAAAATAGTGTTTTTTGTAAAAAAAAAAGGGTGTTTTTAAAACCCCAGAAAATGATGGGTGTATTTCTAGCTTAAATTGCACACTGACTAATCCAGATGTAGATTGCCAAAAAAGTGTTTTTTTGGTAACAGAATATGAAAGCTTTATATATTAAACTTAAATTTAACACTTGCAGATCAGGAAAATAGTGTTTTTTGGCAAAAAAAAAGTGTGTTTTTAAAACCCCAGAAAACTATGGCAGTATTTCTAGCTTAAATTGCACACTGACTAATCCAGATGTTGTTGTCACGGATAGTGTACAGGAAACAAGACAATGCAATATAATCACTGACTCACTGGATCCACAACTAAGGAACAAAAGGGAGACCCCTGCATGAGACCTGCCACTCTCCCTGACTGCTCAGCCTATGTGAACACCCCAAAGGTGGATGGGCGCATATCCACGTACCTCGGCTATCTAATACCTGAAGACCCTACAATAGTGAGGGGACACGACCACCGGCTCCCTACACTAGACACGGAGGGAGTCAGGGTCTCCTGAAATCCAGCAGACAGAAAATCACAAATAAAGGAACAGCACTTATCTTGCAGAGGACTGGGAAATAGGAACAGCATGCACACACACTCCAGGAAGTTGTATAAGCCGCACACTACTGCATTATGGGGAGGAACTTAAAGGGAAGCAATCAGTCCAACTGCATGACAGCTGAGATAGACTAACGAGATGAGGAACTGAAACCAAAACAAAGAAACTCAAGGAGGAGGATCTGGAAGGCTCCTGTCAGAGCTTCTCAGCTGTCTGGTTGTGACAGTACCCCTCCCTCTACGAGTGGACTCCGGACACTCAGAGCCCACCTTTTCAGGATGGGACCTATGGAAAGCCCTGATGAGACGAGTGGCCTTAATGTCCGTCACTGGGACCCACATCCTCTCCTCAGGACCATAACCCTCCCAATGAACGAGGTACTGGAGGGAACTGCGGACAAGACGAGAATCCACAATCCTAGAGACCTGAAATTCAAGATTTCCATCAACCATAATCAGAGGAGGAGGCAAAGGCGAGGGTACAATAGGTTGAACATAAGGTTTCAATAAGGACTTATGAAAAACATTATGGATCTTCCAAGTCTGAGGAAGATCAAGACGGTAGGCAACAGGATTGATGACAGACAGGATCTTGTAAGGCCCAATAAACCTAGGACCCAACTTCCAGGAGGGAACCTTCAATTTGATATTTTTGGTAGACAACCACACCAGATCACCAACATTCAGGTCCGGACCAGGCACACGTCTCTTATCTGCCACACGCTTATATCTCTCACTCATGCTCTTTAGATTATCCTGAATCTTTTGCCAAATAGATGACAAAGACGAGGAGAATCTGTCCTCATCAGGTAAACCAGAAGACCCCTCTCCCGAGAAAGTCCCAAACTGCGGATGAAACCCATATGCACCAAAAAATGGTGACTTATCAGAGGACTCCTGACGACGATTATTTAAAGCAAACTCAGCAAGGGACAAAAAAGAACACCAATCCTCCTGATTCTCCGCCACAAAACAGCGCAGATATGTCTCCAGATTCTGATTGACGCGCTCTATCTGGCCATTCGACTGCGGATGGAAAGCAGAAGAGAATGACAACCGAACCCCCAAGCGAGAACAGAAAACCTTCCAGAATCTGGAAACAAACTGCGTGCCCCTATCAGAGACTATGTCTGAAGGAATACCATGCAATTTGACAATGTGGTCAATAAATGCCTGCGCCAGCGTCTTAGCATTGGGCAAACCAGGAAAAGGGATGAAATGCACCATTTTGCTAAAACGGTCCACCACCACCAGAATCACAGTCTTCCCCGAGGAACGAGGCAAGTCCGTTATGAAGTCCATGGACAGATGTATCCAAGGACGGGAAGGAATGGGTAAGGGAAGGAGAGGACCTGATGGCCGTGAATGAGGGACTTTGGCACGAGCGCAAGTCTCGCAAGCTGCCACAAAACCCTCAACCGACTTACGAAGCGCAGGCCACCAGAATCTCCGAGCGATGAGATCCAGTGTGGCTCTTGCCCCCGGGTGCCCAGCAAGGACCGTATCGTGGTGTTCCTTAAAAATTTTGTGTCTCAAAGCGAGAGGCACTAACAACCTCCCAGGAGGACAAAGATCAGGAGCCTCTGACTGGGCTGCCTGCACCTCTGCCTCCAATTCAGGAAAAAGAGCAGAGACCACCACACTTTCAGCCAAAATGGGACCCGGGTCTTCAAAATTCCCACCTCCCGGAAAACAACGTGACAGGGCATCTGCCTTCACATTCTTAACCCCAGGGCGGAACGTGACAACAAAATTAAACCTTGAAAAGAACAAAGACCATCTGGCCTGTTTCGGGTTCAGACGCTTGGCTGACTCCAAGTAGGCCAGATTTCTATGGTCAGTAAACATGGTAATAGGGTGTCTGGCTCCCTCTAGCCAATGGCGCCATTCCTCAAAAGCCAACTTGATGGCCAACAATTCCCTATCTCCCACATCATAATTTCTCTCTGCGGAGGAGAGTTTCTTCGAGAAAAAGGCACACGGTTGCCATTTGGCAGGAGAGGAACCCTGAGACAAGACCGCACCCACCCCTACCTCAGAAGCATCAACCTCAACTATGAAGGGTAACTAAATATCAGGTTGTACCAGGAGCAAAACTCTCCTTGATATTAGAAAAGGCCTTACGCGCCTCTACCGACCAGGAAGAAAAATCTACCCCCTTTCTGGTCATATCAGTGAGTGGTTTAACAACAGAGGAATAATTCAAAATAAATTTCCTGTAATAATTGGCAAAGCCCAAAAAACGCATCAGCGACTTCTGATTCTCAGGAAGCTCCCACTCAAGCACAGCGCGGACCTTCTCGGGGTCCATGCGAAAACCAGAAGCGGAGAGAAGAAACCCCAGAAATTGAATTTCTGGAACCGCAAACACACATTTTTCCAGTTTCGCGTATAATTTATTCTCCCGCAGGATGAGCAAGACCTGACGTAAGTGTTCCTTATGAGTCTTGAAATCAGGAGAAAAAATCTAAATGTCATCCAAATACACTAATACAAATTTTCCCATTAAATGATAAAAAATGCTGTTGACGAAATGCTGAAAAACGGCTGGGGCATTCATCAAACCAAAAGGCATAACCAAATTCTCAAAATGGCCCTCAGGGGTATTGAAAGCCGTCTTCCATTCGTCTCCTTCTCTGACCCTAACCAGGTTGTATGCCCCTCTTAGGTCTAATTTGGAAAAGACTATCGCCCCAACAACCTGGTTAAACAGGTCCGGGATCAGAGGAAGCGGATAAGGGTCACGAATAGTGATACTGTTCAGCTCCCTGAAATCCAGACAAGGTCTTAAAGAACCATCTTTTTTCTTAACAAAGAAAAAACCAGCGGCAACAGGTGACTTCGAGGGTCGTATGTGTCCTTTTCTCAGACTCTCAGAGATATAAGCATGCATAGCGACCCTCTCAGGTTGGGAAAGATTGTATAAACGAGATTTAGGCAGCTTGGCGCCTGGGATGAGATTAATAGGGCAATCGTACTCCCTGTGCGGAAGCAAATCCTGAACTCCACTCTCAGAGAAGACATCCGAAAATTCAGAAAGGTGGTACAGTCTTAGTAGAAACCTCAGAAACGGATGTCATGAGGCAATTCTCTCTGCAAAAGTCACTCCAACCATTTATTTGCCTCGCTTGCCAATCAATGGTGGGGTTATGTTTAGTGAGCCAGGGTAGCCCCAACACTAGAGGAGTAGGCAAACCGCTAAGGACGAAGCATGACACATCCTCAACATGAGCATCACTCACAATTAAACGGATATTGTGAACTATGCCCTTTAATGATTTCTGAGAAAGTGGAGCGGAATCAATAGCAAAAACAGGAATGTCCTTTCCCAAAGTGTATACCTGGAAACCATGAGTTATTGCAAATTGATTATCAATGAGATTGACAGCTGCTCCACTATCCACAAAAATCTCACAAAAAATGCTCTTGCTCTCTAGCGCCACCCTAGCAGGCAGGACAAAACGGGAACTACAAGCAAACGGAAAACCTTCAATTTCCGCCTCAACCCTGCCAATAGTAACAGACGGAACATTTTTAAAAGATTTTTTCCTTTTTGTTTCCCTATTACTCCCAGAAGACTGCCTGAATCTCCTAGAGGGACAAACATTTGCCAAATGATTTATACCTCCACAACAAAAACAAACCCTCCCATGCGGGCTGAATCTTTTATTGTCAGAGGCAATCAACCCCAGCTGCATGGGCTCCTGCTCGGAAGGGGCTGACAGCGACTGAGACCCCTGTGCACCGAATGAGACCGCTGCACTGTCCCGGGACTGAGTATGACAGGAAGGAGAGATCTCTCCTCTCTCTCTAAGACGCCTGTCAATGAGAACGGCCTGAGACATAGCAGAGTCAAAGGAGATAGGCCTCTCATGAAAGGCAAATGCATCTTTCAATCCCTCTGAAAGACCATGGCAAAATTGACTTCGGAGTGCAGCATCATTCCAACCAGTATCAGCTGCCCATCTCCGAAATTCTGAGCAGTATATCTCTGCGGATTGTTTACCCTGGCATAACAGACGTAGTCTAGACTCAGCCAGAGCAATACGATCCGGATCATCATATATCTGACCCAGGGCTAAAAATAATTCATCCACTGAACGGAGGGGCCGTGCCCCCTCCGGCAGCGAAAAGGCCCAGGACTGAGCGTTACCCCTGAGCAGCGATATAATGATCCCCACCCTCCGTTCCTCATCACCAGAGGAATGGGGAAGAAGGCGAAAATGGAGTTTGCAAGCCTCTCTAAGACGTACAAAATTCTCACTACCCCCGGAGAACGTATCCGGGAGCGAGATCTTAGGCTCAGAACAAACTCCATGAACGCAAGCTGAACCGGTCACTTGAAACTGAGAAAAAGTCTTACGGAGATCAGCTACCTCCAATGAAAGACCCTGGAAGCGTTCAGCCAAAAGTGAAACCGGATCCATGCTTGAGACGGTTTTGGCGGCTTATAATGTCACGGATGGTGTAAGGGAAACAAGACAATGCAATATAATCACTGACTCACTGGATCCACAACTAAGGAACAAAAGGGAGACCCCTGCATGAGACCTGCCACTCTCCCTGACTGCTCAGCCTATGCGAACACCCCAAAGGTGGATGGGCGCATATCCACGTACCTCGGCTATCTAATACCTGAAGACCCTACAATAGTGAGGGGACACGACCACCGGCTCCCTACACTAGACACGGAGGGAGTCAGGGTCTCCTGAAATCCAGCAGACAGAAAATCACAAATAAAGGAACAGCACTTATCTTGCAGAGGACTGGGAAATAGGAACAGCATGCACACACACTCCAGGAAGTTGTATAAGCCGCACACTACTGCATTATGGGGAGGAACTTAAAGGGAAGCAATCAGTCCAACTGCATGACAGCTGAGATAGACTAACGAGATGAGGAACTGAAACCAAAACAAAGAAACTCAAGGAGGAGGATCTGGAAGGCTCCTGTCAGAGCTTCTCAGCTGTCTGGTTGTGACACAGATATAGAGCTTCCTGCCTGGACATCTATTCTGACCCTCTGGAGCTGTGTTGCTGCATTCTCTGGTTGTTGATCCAGAACGCTACCCTCCGGATCCCTGTTGGACCTTTGTGGACTGCTGTGGTCGCCCACCTGGGTGTATGTGTTTGTCTGTATTGTCTGTCCTCTTCCTGGAGTTTCCCTCTTAGTTCAGTGGTGCGGACTAGCGATCCCACGGGACCGTTCACTATCTAGGGCTCATTTCAGGGAAAGTCAGGGTTTAGGCACGTGATCGCCGCACGGGTGAGGAACCCGTCTAGGGACGTTAGGGCAGTCAGGTGCCAGCTGCAAGGTGAGTCAGGGGTCACCACCTTACTCTCTCCCTTGGGCAGGGCTTTCCCTTTTCCCTCCCTGTGCGTGACGGTGGTCATTACACTCCCTCTCCGGCCTGGAACCCTAATTCCCCGCCACCTGTGATCACCATGGTAGGCGCATAAAAGAACATCGAAAGTTGATAGAGCAGATATCAAATTGGATCGTGAACATCACGGGGACGTGTGACATGGTGGGGTAGTAAGTGTGCACACGCCTACACGAACTGACTGACAGGGGTCAGCCGCTGCAACTTCTGGGTCTCCAAATTGGGCACATGGCCTGAGCTTGCCCTTTACCCCTTGAAGCTGCTGGCCTGCCTTTCAGCCAGTGTATTGTCTGAATGTGTGTTTAGCACGACTGGAGGGGGTTATCACAGGTTATATTTCCCAATGTTTTGGGGTGTACCCTAATTTAAAAAAATAAAAATAAATTTAAAACCAAACAACTCCCAGAACAAGGGGGAAATCACAGCCCTACATTACGTCATGCATGAGCCTTTTTACAACACCAAGTTCATAAGTCCCATTTCCCACTGGGGTCTCACACTAAGGCCTCATGCACACGACATGCAAATTGTGCGTCCGCTAAAAAAACGGATGCATTGGAGGATCCATTTTTTTCCACAGATCCCTTGTAATAAACGCCTATACTTGTCCGCAAATGTGAAAAAAGTAGGACATGCACTATTATTTTTGCTAAAGGGAAACACGGACGACGGACGCGGAACACAAACGGATGAACCATCGGCATTTTTTTTCTGACCCATTGAAATTAATGGGTCCCCATCCTATCCGCAAAAAAAAACGGAACGGAGGCCGAGAAAACCAACTGTCGTGTGCATGAGGCCTTAGTGAGAGCCACAGGACAGTCTTTGCTATCCCCATGTATGTCCATAACACTCACTTGTTTGTCCAAAACATAGTCCCCAGCTACCAAGCTGGCATGTACCAGGCTCACCTGGCTCCCTGCATCCAACAACTCTTCGACTGGACTTCAATTCACCACAATGTCGCACATTTTCAGCGCAGTCTTTAATCCTGATGTCTCAACATTTTGGCACATAGTGACTGGCACCACCTCTCTACAGCGGTCATCATGCTTCTCCTGGATTTTAGGAACCTCAGCCCTTAGTTCCTGGTTACACGATCACATACAGGCTCCTCAATGCAGTGGTTACCATGGGAAACACCTTGGCCTTGAAGCCAGTCTTCTTTCTTTGGCCGACGAGTCACACATTCTGCGGAAGACTTCTACTCAGATTCTCCATCTGCACAATTTGAAGAACATTCTCCATTCCACAATTGCCAAAAAGAAACGGGAAGTCTCTGTCCAAATTCTACCTCCAGGGTCTCACATTTCAAGAGCTTCCAGTGTACAGAGCCATAGTCCGTTACAAAGGTCAGATACACCGTGGTATCTGTCTCTGGCTCCCTATCCAGGAAGTTCAGTATCTCTGGCATAACCCAAGACACTTGGTGGGAGTCTAGAATGACCCCCAGCGGGATTCCCCCTATCACCAACTCGCAGGATCTTTCACACACTTTGTCAGATCTCCTGATCCAACAATCATGCATTGCACAGTCCTCTAGCTGGCACCACTCCCAGTAATACTTTGTTGCACCTCATGGGCTCCACTCATCACACTTCCAAGTTTGGTGTCACTTGGCACCATGAAATCGCAGCTCCACCTCACAACTTGTTACATCAACACAAAACAACAAACGTTTGACCGGCTAGTCGTTTACTATACAGAGGTCTCCCTAACTCTCCTCTAGGTCATTGTTCCCACTGCAGTATTCAGCTTCGGTTACACAGCCTCCTAGTGACCAGTGCAACCCACCAGTCCTCCTGGTGGAAGCAGCAAAATACCTTGGGGGGATATGGTCCAGCAGTCCTCCTGACTTTGACCTTGGAACACCTCTCTTCTTCAGGCATCACTGGGTCCCCCCAAACTCAGGATTCCCCAGGCTAGTGGCCGCCCAGCCCTCCTGTCTGGCACCACACAGGCCCTCTCCAGGTCTGTTCCCTGAGGCCTCACTCCTCCTCTCACACTGAGGATTGCTTTATCCCCAAGTGATTATCGCACTTGACCTGACCTCAGACCCGGTGATTGTGGGGAAAACAGCAAATCAAAACATCAGCAATAGTCTGATGTATAGCATTGTACCTGTAGTTTTGTATAGATAAGTCAGGGTTAACAATCTGGATAATCTGGGGGGTT